>NW_028301563.1:26525000-26627500 GCF_042242905.1 Orbicella faveolata
TATTCTTATCAATATGCTATTTTCGGTTACTCTAGCTATGGACCTACATTTGGAGGTGGACACGATATTCGCATTTACTCATACGCCTCGTCCAACACAAATTCATACACAAATCTTGGAGACGCCTACAGTCCACCAGCTGGTCACAGCTACGGTAGCTCATTCACTCGATCATTCCTGGCGGGTAGTTATCACTTTCAACCAGACCCAACGAATGGTGACGAGCGAGGCAATGGATAGGTTTTTGCTCAGTTAATATCAAACAAATATGAAACAAAACTACTTGCAGGCAATTCAAAATAAATGAATAAATAAATCCTTCAACTTTGCAGCTTTACTTAAATATCGAAAATCTTTTAAACGATTTAAGTCAGTGTCGTAATTTTCTTCTTCCCTGTCCACCCTCCCATAAAACAGAAGATCAGTTTTTGCACTAAAGGGATCGCTAAGCACTTTTATCTCCTGCGCTTTTTATGTAGGTGACAATGTTTTTAATAATATGGTAACCGTAGCCAGGACAAAGCATGTAAGAAATTTGAAAAACCGTTCACTGGCCCTATGTTTGTGTGGGATTTCCCACATCTTGTCAGGGCCCGCAATATTTCTTTCTTTCTTAGCAAAGTGTTTGTCGCGTAGTCTCTACTTGGCGCATAGCCTGTTAACAAGTCTGGGTCCACTAGGAAGAGAGAGGACCCTGGGAACGACCGCGAGGTTGAGTGTTGTTGTGCGGCGGCCATTACTCTGATTACTCTTACCGGCTGTTGTTTTTTGGCGAATTTCGACTTGTTTTTGAGATTCGGAGGGAGTCTTTGGTCTTAGGTCTTAGTGTTTGAGACACCCGCTGCTGTATTTATTTTTGACGCGGCATTTAATATGAGGTGGCTTAACATTCGTGTTTTGTTTGTACAAGCACGAAATTCTTGGATGATAAGGAACAATCAAACAAAGTTCCAGTTTTCGGACAGAACTGTCTGCAATTACATATTTACAATAACGATTATAAAAATTCTAGTAAACAATGTCGCGCCGGGCAGTCTGCAACTGTCGGAAAAAAAATTTATACTTGAATGATTTCATTACTTTCAACTCACGTCTATTGCTAAAATAAGCATTTTTATATCAACAACCGAAGTTTTACGGACAGATATAACAGAATGACAAAGTCCAGTATTTTCCCGTGTAGTTAAGGTTAGCAAGCTGAGGTCCCCTCGATAAGCCATGATTTCTTGATAAGTTGCGTAACGGTGCCAGTTTCCGTAGACTCACAAGTTTAATAGGACTAGAATATTTGCATTTGCCTTCAAACTTCATGCTAAACATTTTCGCATTTACTGGTCATGTTTAAGGACAAAATCTAATTTCTATGAGTATAATTTACTTACAGTGTTCTAAGCAGAAAGCACGAATATTAACTAACACATTTTTGCAATCGCGTGCTGGTTTATCGTAGACAAACTCCGTGCAGCTAGCGACTGATTCCAATATATCCGCTGATGAGTGAAAATAGACATTTTTATTACCGTTCCTTGGTTCAGGCTTGCTCTCATAAATCTTGGCTTTAGAGTACTTTTCCAAAACTCGACCGGATACAGATTAATTTATTTGTCTCCACTGGAACTGATCAACAATCCCGGCACAAATGTTGTCAAAATACAGCCAATGAAATAAAGCTGTTCCCAGAGTGAACATCCAAGAACAGAATATTAATTAATAATTATCCCAGTTATGTAGCAAAAGCACAAAAAAGCACGTCATTTCGCATTCCGACGAAACTTAATCGCAGTGCAGGCGCTTTTGGGTGTTCACGAATTATCGGTATTAGTTTGCGATCGAGTAGATTCGCCGCCATGTTGTCTTAGAAAAAGTGGGCGGGGAGGGTGTGGGGGCGGTGGCGGAAAGAGGGGAAAAAAACATTTCCCTTCCCACTCCCTCTCCCCCCCAGGATGCCTTTTCGTCTTTTCCCAAGCCTCCCAAGATGGTGTTCGCCTTATCAAAATGCGCTCGCTCGCCAAAATACGCCGCCGTTGCAGACTCCTATGAAACAGGCCACGTTATTGTTGATTGCACAGTTCAGAATCACAACTGTCAACGAGCGAGTGGTCGAGAAGCCAAACCGTCTCGTGTGCGCGTGCTTTGCGATGATGTCATTTGTTTTCGCCACTGCTGCAAAAGGCAAGCCTAGCTTGCAATTGTGTTTTACTTCAATGACTCCTTAATCTGTCGATCAACTTCCCCACCACCACCACCCCCAATAACTTGGGGCTAGAAGTATATGTCTGCTGGCTGTTTTTCGCTAGGCTTTAGTACACGGTGTGAACCAACAGTTACACGGGATTTCTGATTTTGTCAAGGTAAAAAATAGTGTCACATGGAGTAAAACAATTTTTCCTTTTTGCGATTTCGTATGTCAAACGGTGAATCGCGATTTGCTTTTATACCTTGGGCATCAAAACACCATAGCAACTTATCACATTAAATGTCAAGGGCGCTTCATGTGATCTTTGTAACGTATTTATGGGTATTATTAACCGCGGAAAATTGACCTTCGGAAAGATTGGTCATGCTTACTAAATGCAGTTTCCTGCGGTAAAAGAGTCATTTACCTCGGTAAGAAGAGCCCCGCCATGTAACGGGACCTAAGAGAGAGATTTTCCTGATTAGAAGTCCAAACATGTTTCTCCTGTAAACGTTTTTTCGTCTGTAGCTTGGGGTCTGATAACTAGGATTTTCACTTTTTGTGATAGATGATAATAAAACGTGGTTTTATGCAATTTTTTATCATATTTAAATGTATAACATTACGGTATTTTAGGGCTCAGAAGTTCAGAACGATTAGCACCGATAATATTTTGTACTGCTATTCGTAAATGAGCGCTTTGATTACCTGAATCAATTTACATTTTTCATTCATTATTGTTTTTCGTAAGTCTTTTTTTTTTTTGGAAGTGCACACGGTATTTACACTGCGTCAGTCGCCTCGTCTAACACAAATTCATGCATGAGTCTCGAAGAAGCCTACCGTCCACCAGCTGGTCACAGATATGGTACCTCATTCAGTACTGAAAACGTTATGTACGGTTATAGTTAGGCTGGAAATTTTCTGCACCCCTTTCCGGGGGCCTGAGGAGAGTTAAAAGTTGTAATATGGGAACCCTATTTGTCACTAAAGGTTCGCTGAGCATATTTTACCTGCTACCTCTTTTATTGAGATAGCAATGTTTAGAAAACAAAAAAATAAATAAATAAATAAACAACAACAACAACAACAAAAAAACAATAATAACAAAAACAATAATAACAAAAAACAAAAAAATAAAAAAAAATGTGCCAAATCGACAAGCACAAGAGAAAAAAATCTAATTATTGTCGAGTAAATATAACTTGGGTAAAGCGGATGACCACAATTTAACTTTTCTGATATACTGAGATACTGTCGAGGATAATAAAACGAATGTTTCAACAAAATTACTCATGATCATATTTGGATGTTTAACATTACAGTATCGGGTATTTTAAGGCTACGAAATTAAGAAAGAATCACACAATACGAGATTTCGTGGTCTACTTTGTAAATGAGTGGATTTGTTACTAGAGACTATTTTTGTTTTTTTATTCACCTTTTTCTTACATCTTTGTTTTCTACCTATTAGCTTCCAGTTGTCAGTACTTGTCCAGTTCAACCGCGTTCTTGTTGTCACTGGTAAACAAGCCAGGCTGGGGACCAGTAACATTCAGGCCACCAGGAACATATAGTTCTTACCAATATGCTACATACGGTTGCTATGATCGTGGACCTTCATTTGGAAATGCGCACGATATTTACATTGCCCCATACGCCTCGTCCAACACAAATTCATACACAGATCTTGGATACGCCTACAGTCCACCAGCTGGTCACAGCTACGGTACCTCATTCACTCAATCATTCCTGGCGGGTAGTTATCACTTTCAACCAGACGAGGTGGAAGTCTTTTACGAGAGTACCTGAAAGAAGAATAAATGGACTACGGCATTTTAACTAACTTCCGGCTCTGAAATGGGATGTTGAACGTTGTTTCATTTATAACAATTTATATAGTATCAGTCCTTCCAAAGCACTTAAATGATAACACCTCAAGATATTAAGTATAAATGATAAGCTTTGAAATCATGATTATTTTATAGTTAGAGAGTTACAGCTATGTAAAGACACTTAATCTCGCGATATCGAAAAAAGAAAAAACAATAGTGGAGCTGATTGTTTGTCGTGATGAAAGATGTCTGCAGCCCATTGTGTGATGTAGGAACCATGAGAAGAAATTGAAGTGAATGAATTGCTAGTGAGACAAGCGCGACATAAGCATAACTCTATAGCTTAACATGACATGACAGGAAAAATCTCTAATCGTTTTCATTAGTCGGTCGGTTTATATAATCAAAGTTTGAGGTAGGGTTTCTAATTAGGAGTATAGTTTAATTTGATTTTCAGCTGTGAAATAGGAATATGTATTTTCTTTCTAGATTAAATAATAAATGATATTTTCCAGGTTCTCGCTACTCGACAGCAAAAGTTATATGTCTAGCTAAAGTTCGATTTGCTTGGATAAATTTGAGCCAAATAACTTAGAATAATTATCACTTGATCCTTGATTGGTCTTGAGCTACGAACCCGTGTTTGAGATGTTTCGATCTTCAATGTAAAACTAAGTTCAATCGAGCACTCCAGACGTTAAACCTTACGCGGTTTCAAAAGAACGAAGACGCCAGCAACCTTCTGTTTTCTTTTTTAGTAATAGCGTGCTCTACAAACCAGCCATTAGCTCTTCTTATTTTTCACATTGAAAAATTTTCGCATGGTACAAGCGAAATTTGTTGTCTCTTGCTATGTGCTTGCATCTTTTTCTGCCTAGTCCTGGGAGCTAAGTGACCTTTTCTCCCTTTTAATTTAAGAAAGAAAGTACCAATTCTGATCAATTTGTAGTTAGAGAAGTGCATAAGAAAACGAACTTTAGATTAGCATACTGCATGATTAAAACTGGCGGAAACATACAATATACATTTAGGGCTTTTAGTACTAAATTCAAAGTGTAATGTCTCTTATTTGACGATTTCTTAAATGAATTTTTAGCTTGTTCTGTTTCAACAATCATGGAGAAAACTTTTGGGATAAATTTGCTCTTGTGGCCAACGAACCCAAGTACCTTTGCCCAGCCCCACTCCAGCTTCAATTTCGGACACATTTCCCCCATGTCCCCCAGAATAGCAATACTTTTGTCCAAATTTCAACTGCCCCAAAAAAGTCATGACATACCATCAATGTCCTAAGGACATTTTCCCCGAGTAACCCGCGTTAAATATTAGCCCACTGCGCCTCCAAAATGTACTGCAGAGTTTTCATGGGAAAAAAAGAAGACGAAGAGATAGAGAGAGAGAGAGAGAGAGAGAGAGAGAGAGAGAGAGAGAGAGAGAGAGAGAGAGAGAGAGAAAAAAAGAAAAATAACGCCGTTATAACCTTTTACCTCTCCTTCTCCTTCCCCATATAGAAGACTTCCTTACCCACGCTTCTTCTTTAGTTTGGCCATTCTTAAGATTACTCAGAGTATCTTTTTACAATGTTTCCGGACAATTCTTCAGGTAGTAGAACTCAAGTAGAACAGTAGAACTCAAGCTGCTAAATATGGCACGGAATTTGACAACACTTTAACAGAGGACTGGGGTATAGGTTTTGCTTTGAGGCTGGGAATTGCATTGCATAACCGAGGACGGCGTCGCTTTTTTGAGGGCATACGTTTAACGACTGCACCAACAACTGTACTATATCACCAACTTTGTGTATTATTTTCAAGATGAATATTATAGCGTTATCCGTAAAGAGAGAAATCAGAAAAGCTTTAACTGTTGCCTCCCGAGTCTCTCCGCTAGTAATGTACACGTTACGTTGCACATGTCATGTTTGGCGTCACTTGCAGAGTCAGCCATACATATATCATAGGTTCCGCAATAGTGCGAATAACTGAGATATATAGTTGAGCACTGCAGTTTTAATAATAAATAAACGGTAGTATAGCAGAAAGTGAAAAAAAATTACAAATTACAAATTACAAAAAAAAAAAAAAAAAAAAACAACACGCCTTGCATACGGCTGGCGCGTCTGCAATTTGAATTGACCAATCAGAATTCAGAAGGCGGGAGAAAGTGTGCTGTCCTAACGTTTATATATGTCAACAGGAAAAATGTTGCAGTCGGGCAACTTTTCTTACTGTAGACGGCACCGAATATTTCATGATAAAAAAGGACATTGTAACACACGTGTAAGGATTGATTGATTTGTTTATTTATGGATTGACTTTTTTTTTAATTCTCTTCGAGTTGTCAGCACCTGTCCAGTTCAACTGCGTTTCTCTTCTCACTGGTGAATAAGCTAGGTTGGTGTCCAGTAATAGTTACACCACCAGGGGATCGTGATTCTTACCAACTTGCCATATACGGTTGCTCTGATCTGAACTTTACAGTACTTTTACTTTGTTCTTGCGACTCACCAGTAATAACTGTTTATCCAGTTGAGGAAGTAATTAATTTGCTAATTAATGGCTGGTTACAGTGAAATTAAATAAAATAAGGCGTGGGATAAGGCACTGCAAGCTGTGCATATATGTTTGATACAGTATGAATTCGAACTTTAAAGAATTAAATTACTGAACATCACTTGATTCAATGATTAATCTTGAGCTGCTCAAGGGTTACGCATGTTTCAGCTGCTTCTTTAGAGAGTGGGAAAACTTACTCGGGCAGAGGTGCTCCCTTGTAAGGCCTATGTTGATTTAAGGGTGTGGTCTGAAATAAAGAGGGGAACATCGCAGGTTTTGATCTTAAATAAGGTAAGATCCTGTTAAATATCCATTTGAGTCAACTCAAATAATTAAATTCCACAGCTGGCTGAGACGTTGAACCCAATGGCTTTGAACCCATTTTCTAATTCGACACAACCCCTTTCAGAAGAGCGGTTCTTTCTCGAACACTTGGAGCTACTTGGTGGTTTAAATGTGGCAGGCTAGGGGCACTCTGCAAATTTGAAGCTTGTTATGCTCACTGACGCTTCCGTGAAATTAGAAAACGGTGCTTAATGTGGGTACGAAAATGGTCAATTCTTTTTTCAAAGCAGTCCTTTTGCACACCTAGATTAAGGGCCCATTAACCGATTCATGGGCGCGCTCGGCTACATTTTAGAGGTTTTTACTTGGTGTTTCACAAAATTCAAAGTAAAAACTACAAGCAAAAACAAACTAAGAGAAAAACAGAAAAACAAGCGCAAAAGAAAAAGAAAAAGCCATCTCTGTGTGGCTTTCGTGCGCTTCGTTTGATCTTATCGAGCTGTTGGTAGTGTAAACTGTATACGCGCTAATAGGTTAACTTACGATGGATATCGCGGACACTTCGGGTTTTTTTAAATGCTAAAGGAAATGCGGTCTGTCTCTAAATCCAGCTTTTTTCGATGAGTTTTGATTAAAGCCAACGTTGGAAACATAGCTATGCATTTCTTTTGTTAAAGCATCCTTTTTTCAAAAACTTACGAATTTCTCAATATTTTGAAATTCTCTCAAAATCTGACCTTTTAAAAATGAAACAAAATTTATGCAGAGCGTAATAAAGATTACGGTTAAAATATTAAATCAAGGGACAAAATCCCGATAAAGTAACGATGCTTGGGAGCCTTTACATTTTTTTTAGAATGAGTCACATGACCATGGGCGTGGCCTGATGACGTCATTACTAGTTTTACTAATCATAATCAAGTTAAAACACAAGGAATAACTCTGAAATAACCAAAAATGACAAGGTTATATGAGAATAAATTTTCCATAGCAACGGCTCAAAAAGATTAGTTAATGGGCCCTTAAATCGACTTAAATAAACATATAGAATTGTTGCTGTAATAAAACTTATATAATGCATCTGTAATGTATACATTCGGCACTTGTGAATTTTGAAGTCTGAACCGAAATTGAACAAAAATACGCAAGCTATCTTAACAAGCTTTCACTCTTCGTGCAACAACTGACATTTTGTCTTTCTGATGTCACTCCACTGACGGTAGAAATTAAAGATCGTGCCTTAGTAAACGAATGTCTTTCGCCATCCCGTCATTTCTCCGCTTATTATCGTCATAGCAAATATTTGTTATCTGTTTTAGCATTCTGCTCTGTATCAAGTTCGAGTGCATGTCTGCCTCTCTGAGAACATCCTATTTATCACATGTTTTTTTGTTCTCTGGAGAAAGCTATAAGGTCAATGAGGTAGGCGCCATCTTAAGCCAATCAGAATTCAGTTCTACCACTACAAGAGACTGACTTTCTCGGGGAACAGCCCATATCCAAGTTAACGATAAGCAGAAAAGATGGGCATGACAAATGTTCCGTTTTCGATACCACCTTTGCTGGTTTTTATTTTCCATGTCGGAAATCCCTCTCTCTTAGTGGAAGGTAGGCCCGCGATAAGCTTTATTTGTGCTAATGATATGGAAATTGTTTTGTGATATAAGAGAAACATTATATCTAGCTTTTGCAGTGCTTTCTTTGTTAAACAATTACGCAGTAGCGCTGGACCCAGCCCCGTTAATTCGAGCTCGATTATTTTGAATTCACCATATTCGCACTCGAAACTATTTCCTCTGGATTTGTTTTTCACTCGTTTACTATCGGATGATTTCAAACTCCCGCTATTTGGAATCCCCAGTCGGGCTCAACTGTTTTATGTTTTTGGACTTTCTTACGATCTCGTCTGACTGTGATGAAGGAAATAGGGTCGCTTTAATTTCTGCAAACTACCTATAATACTGTCTAGAAAACTGCTTCAGTTCGCCATCTTTATTGATTTCATTTTGATTGATGTAGTATGTAGAAAAAATTTGTTGGAAATATGAAACAAAAAGCAGTCATCCACAATTCGTAAATTTGGGGGAGTTTTTCCATTATATAGAGCTAATCCCGAAGAAAGCACCATTTTAGTTTTTTTTTTTTTTTTTTTTTTTTTTCTCTTTATCGTAATTGAAAATTCACAGCTGACAATGTGACATCTCAGTGGTGAGAGTTCGCCATTGAAAACACATTAAGAGATCAATACTTATTTCAAATCACGTTATGCATGCCCTGCAACACACCTCATTAAGGGAAATCATAATCGTAATACACTAATAACGACAGCAAAACGAGTCAACGTGATCTTTTACACTATCAACATTATTCATACGTCATTTTGTTTTATATTATCTTAGAGGAATGGGTCATTCATAGCGGTTAAATTCGATCACGCATTTTACTTCATCTTCAGACTAATTCGTGTGTGTTTGTGTGGTTACAGTATAGTTTAAATATTGTCATAAAGACCGATCGAAAACAAAACCTAACAAAATGTCTCGGAAAGAGATGTCTTGCGGCGTGCGTTTAATTCGTAAAGTAAACTGTAAACAAAGAAGAAAAAGCAAAAGCCCGACATATTGTCAACACTGACCACCGCGTTTGTAGCACACTATTCTGATAAAGAGTGACCTGCGTCATTTTGAATTATATCCATGATTTACACACAGAAAAGGGAAATATTATTTCAGAGTAAATAAAAAACATACTCAAGGTGTCATGAGTAGAATATTCTTTAGAGCAACTGAATTTACTAGCTATTTCCCTACTTCTATTTGCCTTAGTTTCATTGCATATTGTATTTTCCGCCTTTTAGCAATCTCCATACAATCTGGAAAGCTCAACATGTCACAGACTTTGTCAGACTGGAGCTGCAACAGTGGATGTTCTCCTCCTCAAGACTGCAGATTAAGATCTTGCACAAACATTGCATTTACTGTTGCTTTCAGTGGCTCAGGAAAGGTACGTGCCCAAGGTCATCCCACCTGATTTAAACCCCCAAGGTCTTTGACGCGTAAAGAAACCACAGAGATAAAAAAAACTGACCCTCCGCGTAGGCAAATTGCTTCCTAGCACACACTTCCTTGTTATGTTTAAATATGTTACGCAACTGATACCTTTATGACCGTAGTAAGACATGGCTTCAGTTAGCTTCCGGTCTAGTCCTCGGCGCCCGCCCGCCCGCCCCCTTCTCCCCCGTCCTTTTTTCGCTCAAATCCAGATCTAGCACTGTCAAATCTGTCTATACCCTTATGCTTAAAGTGCCTTTCCCACTCAATGACCGAATTGGCTGTTTACACAATAGAGAAGAACAAATTGTCTGGACTGACAAGCTGTCTCAGACGGACAGGACGTCTAAGCGTGAAAACGGTACAAACAAAGCTTCGAACGCAAAAGCCGTCTAAAGCACTTAACGGTCAGTTTGTCCGCCTGTTAACAGTATTTTTTGAGGTCATTTTGTTCATCTTTACGGATATGTCGTCTAAAGTCAGACTTAAATTCACACCAGACGTGCGAACAAGTGGCTGCATCTCAGTCGCTGTACTCCACGAAGAGGAATAGAACCAGCAAATAAGTGATGGCTTTTAGGGAAAATCAACTGCCATTCAATTTACACCAGCAAATCATGAGACGACTGATCCATCCAGACGGGTGTATAGTGAAAAGATATGGGGGTGAATGCCATTCCCTCGTTCCGTGTTTTTCATTTGTATTTTTTTTCTTCGAATTTTAGAAAGGAAATTTCATTTCTTTTGGCGAAATTCTCGATAGAAATTTACTATCTGTTGCCTGTTTGAAGGCCTTATGTGAGGCCTTATGTGCCACGAGGCACAAAGAAGCTAAGTGAAGTGAAGTACCTGTTTGAAGATCCCCAATAACATCGTCACTAATTGTTTTCACATTGAGACAGTCCCGCTTTAACTTAAACTTTCAGGTTAACGTACACGTCACATTGAGTCATGGCGAGCAGTTTTCCTATGTTCACTCGCCTTCCGCTTTGTGGGTTCAGTCTGTCACTACCAGCGGGTTTAAGGTGTGTGTCCGTGAGTCGGGGACTCCATCAAATGGTAGTGGTATTATCAACTGGTTGGCCTTTCAAGATTGACCCGATATCACACATGGAAGTGTTAGTTTTAATGGATATTGGACAACAGAAACCAGATGCGAGAAAATATCTTTCTCACAGGTGAGATCGCGCATGCAATCACCGTACACTTTCGTTCGAATTCACGAATGTTGCTATTTACTAGTTGGTTACAAAGAAAAAAAAAGAATCATCGACATCTTCCACTCCAAACAGTA
This sequence comes from Orbicella faveolata, assembly GCF_042242905.1. Taxonomy (NCBI): domain Eukaryota; kingdom Metazoa; phylum Cnidaria; class Anthozoa; order Scleractinia; family Merulinidae; genus Orbicella; species Orbicella faveolata. The sequence continues at coordinate 26,536,196 of NW_028301563.1, forward strand.
GGAAGTACTATTTTTCTTGGTAAAGACGATAATGATCATCGCAGATATGTACAAAACTTAGGTAGCTGTGAAAATAAAGCCTTAACAAAAATCAGATTTGAGCAATATTCGAACCCATGATTTTTGTATTTAATTTCAGTTTTGTGTATCTGAAGAGTAATTAGCTTCAAAACAAAAACGATATCAAGCCCATGCAATATTTTAATAAAAAGCTAAAAATTGCAAGTGGCTATTAGTTTAAGCTTGGGGGAGTGACTCCCATGTAAGAAGGACAAGAGTGCCCATCGTACCTTTTAGGGGTTAACAAAGCGGTTTTGATGATACCTCTCAGGGTGTTTAGCCTTGAAAGGTCCAAAGCGGAAGCTTTTGTGGTACGCTTAAGGGTACTGAGCAGAAAAAATATATATATGACAAGAGATAATGTGTTATGTTAGAACTGGTACTTCTTAGCGGTTCATTTCAAAATTTCCTACAAGCAGCACCGTCCCTTTTATATGGGAATCCTCCCCCAGGAAGTGTACGATGGGTATGCATGACCGTGTCTATTGTGTACGTTTGAAATATACGTAAAGATTGCTAAATTGGTTTGTTTCCTGACTCGTATGTTTGTTTGCTGGGATAACGGCGACAGCGGCCCTAGCAGTAAGAACATTTAGATGATCACAACCCCTGTCATGCACATTTCCCCGACATTTCTCGTAGATAGTATCTAAATTGATAACTTTGACAAGCTTCGCTCAAATCTACCCGTCATCAAGTCAATAATTTGCATGGTTAAGCTGCGCATAACCTATATACTTAGGTTTCATTTTGCGTTTAACTGTTAAACAAACCGTTGTACATTCTATTTTCGTGCGTAAAAACATTAGAAAGTAGGGGTGTACATTACTTGTGTCCTAATATGTCCTGGTGATCGATTCACCCTGGCCTCAACTCGGTAGCATTGGAATGTAGGAAGGGAAAGTCTTAAAAACTTCTGAGGAATAAAATAGCAAACCTGACCGAGGGTCATTTTCTTTTCAAAACGTCTCTGTGCCAACTGTATTTGTCATATTTAACAGATTTATATCAGTGTTAGATACACATTTGCACATAAACAAACTAGTCGAACTTGTAATGGCTCATGGGTTACAAACACAAGCCCGCGGAAATATTTTTTTTTAGATAGATATATCTCATGTAAATCCTAGCTCTGGAGAATTTGTCTTCACAGATGATATGTAAAATAATGTTGTCAGTTTCCTAGCTTAGCATAAACTGACAATCTTTGCTTCCATTTTCTGTATGTTGTCAAGCAGAATGATATGAAGAACTATTAAGCTGTTATCATTTCGAAAAAAATATTTGCCGGCTAGACACTAAGATTGTGACGAAGCTCTTCTTTGCCGGGATGCCACGGAAGGATTGGTCGGATTATTTCAAGTCCCGCCACACACACGAACATTTTCTGCGGGTTGACAAAGACACATTTTTAGGTTCATCGACACCAGAGAAAAATCTAGCGAGCGGCAAGTAAGCTTTACTTTCAAATGTCTTTGAAGTTTAAACGGCAAACAAAAATAAGCCGCTAAAAGACCAAGGTTACTAACCTAACATCCCCGTACAATTGGGGGAGGGGAGAGGGTGGGGGGGTTGCAGAGTTGTTGGATGCAACTCGCGTAAGGTTTTTGCAGAGTTTTGAAATGACCGTTCTGACATTATGATGCTGAAACTTTCAGTAGCTGTTAATTCATCACTTGGGGAAAATTTGACTGTCAAATGTGAGTCCATGTATCTACTTTTTTGACAATTTCATTGAATTGCATTCCCTAATAATTTAGCTTGATTTTGTGTTAATTTCCGTTATTTTTTAACTGTTAAGGCAAAGGGTAGAAAACTCTATTCTACTAAAACGCCTTCCAAACTAAAATGTGGTGTTCCAATTTGATAAAACTCAGAGTAAATACTGAGAACCACTTCAAAAATGGCTACTTTTTCGGTGTAAAATAGAAACCTGTCTCGGAGAAAAGTTATTTTTACGTTGCAGGCTTGGAAGTTTCGTTGGAAATGAGTGCAAAATTGGCCTAAAGTGAAACGTAGAGCTTAGACGGAAATCTATGATTGCCATTTAATTCCAAAGACGATATTTGCAATATACTAAGAATCTTAAACTGGTGTTAAAACTCAGCGGAAAAGTTTCCCTGTTTGCAAGGAATGAAAAAATTCTTCCGAGCAATTTCCTATTCTTTATTTGAACTGAAATGTAATGTTTAAGTCACGCATAAGAAACCAAATGATTTTTTTGAATTTCTTGTCTCGAGAGGTACCTCCACAGAAAACGATTCAAAATTTCTGATCCCCCAAACAACACAAGAGAGGATTCAAAATGTCCGATCCCCCAAAGAACACTAGAAAGGGTTCAGAATTTCTGATCTCCCAAAGAACATTAGAAAAGGTTCAGAATTTCTGATCCCCCAAAGAACACTAGAAAGGGTTCAGAATTTCTGATCCCCCAAAGAACACTAGAAAGGGTTCAGAATTTCTGATCCCCCAAAGAACTCTAGAAAGGGTTCAGAATTTCTGATCCCCCAAAGAACTCTAGAAAGGGTTCAGAATTTCTGATCCCCCAAAGAACACAGGAGAAGATTCAGAATTTCTGATCCCCTGCAAAGCCAGTGTTACATCCAATGTAGCCACATTAAATCATAACACTGAAGACAGGGTTTAGATCTTGCTGCCTGCCTGAACAATGTCTAATCAAAATATTTTTTCTTTATAACAATATTCAATTAGAAATTTTATACAAATATATCATAATTCTTAACAGATTCCATACACTCAGATTATACTGAGAGAGTGATGAAGAACAATTTTCTTCACAGCAGTCTATTAATATAAGTAACTGTAAACATCACACATTGTATTACAATGATCTATGCACTTCAAAATTACAGTAGCTGTAAGTTTAAAAAAACAATATCAAACAGTACCTAAGAGGATAGGAAAGTTCAGAATTGATCAAAACAGTAAGATTACTCAAACTGCACAACTGTAGGCATAAATGCAGACTCCACTTTCTCTGTCAGAATTTGCCCACCTTATGTGAAAGAAAAATTTCTAACAATTTCTGTTTAACATGGAAACAAGGCACCTCACTGTTATAAAACAAAAAGAGTGTTCAGGAACACTACAGTACATTACAGGGATGACAATTGAAGACTGCAATATACATGAACATTTAAATTTGCAGTTGATACATTTTAGTGGGTCAATGTACTCTACATACATGTATACAGTGTCCTCCAAAAACCTGTTGTCATATAGCAGAGGCCATGGACTTTAGCTTTGCCCAACACGTTTTTACATCTTCAATCTAACTTTTTGAGTGGGCTACCAGTTCATTCACACTTCAGTTACGCAACCAGTTTAACCATGCTCAAAGGAGAAGAGTGTGGGTAAAATTGTTTTTATAAAGACCTGACAGATATGGATGCAAGTATTGTAGCTAATGCTACAAGCAATTCTATTCTTTCTTTTTTAATTTGGCATACTCATCTTGGAGATGTTTCCTGGTAGCTGGCAATAGTTTGCTGTCCTCAGTTAAAGAAGCCCTCCCAAAAACAATCATATCTTATTACTAGTTTATTACTAGCTTCATGCTGCTTGCAACTATCTCATTCCTGGTTGAGGGATGCAAATCTCTATTCTTTTTTCTATCCAAGAGGTTTTGTAGATAGAGGATAGCTATCTTTGACATGGCTTAAAGCTAACTAATATCTATCTATCAGATAGTTAGGAAATAGATTGACTAGCTAAAAACTAGCTTCCTGTGTAGATAGTCAACAGATACTTAGATGGCCTATCTATCCACTAACTTGTCTATCCAAAAACCACCACTAATGTAGTAAGCCAAAACCTAGGCTTTCTGAAGACTAGTCCTTACATTGAACAATAAAACACTATCCTATCTAGTAAAAAGATAGCCTATCTGAAAACTACCCATCACTCATATCGCACTGTGATAACCTACCCAAAACCCAGAGATAGTAAAAAGATAGCAGCCAATCTAAAAAATTATCCATCACTCATGTACATGCAGCACTTTAATATTTACCTAACCAAAAGCTTTCTTAGTCACAGGTGGTGAAACTATAGCTAACTATTGAAAACTCTTCATTATTCATTTTATATGGATCTTTGATAACTGCTCTTCAAATCCTAAACCTAAGTGAAATCTCTGTATTTACATAGGAAAATGTAACCATATGAGGAAGTAGCAGATCCCATTAAAATAGTGCTCAATACACATATAGTGTAGAGCTGAGTATATGAGTAATAACGAAGAGGCAAGATTTGCTGTTACTCCGAGTTTCGTGCTTACGCACTCATCAGACAGTATTTAATGATAAGCATTCCTATCAACTAGATATATATACACGGTATTAAACAATAGGCTAATTGCTGGACTAGTTGCATTACAATAAGTGATAGTTATACTGGAAAACAATAGGTGTGAAGACAGAAATTACGGGGACGAGTATAAACTGCGTGGGTGCAGTACAATATAAAGAAAGTGTCAAGCGTTCTTCAAGTAGAATTTGTTCTCGTGCCGGCATTTAGAAATAAGTTCTGATCTTTTGTTTAGTAGATTGTCGTTGCTATGTTTGATAATCATTAGTTTTTCTGTGAGGCAGAGGTCGCATCGTTTGGAAATGTTGTTGTAGGGTCTTGCACGGCTAATAATTGACCATTTGATGTTGAAGTCTTGTTTTTTGTCGTGTAGTTGCCAGATGTATTTAGAAAGCTCGGTGCTGTTGATGTGTTTTCTGTGCTTAAATGTGGATTTGTGCTGCGAGAATCTCTGTTTGAATGTTCCTTCTGTCAGTCCAATGTAGTTCTTGGTTGTGTTGTTAGTTGTAACTTGTGCGTTGTAGATTACACTGGAAGTCAGGCATTTGTTGTCTAGCGGGCATTGGTCTTTTTTGCGGCAGTTGCATTGCTCTCCGGTGATTGCGTTGGCGTTGTTGTCGGCGTTTGTTATTTTCATGTTGTGTTTGTTGATTACTGTTTTCATGTTGTCCATGCAACTGTAGCTGACTTTGACGTTGTTTTTGTTGAAGAGGCTGTGGTATTTATGTTGGTTCGGAAAGTGCTTAGATATGAGCTTCAGGAATGTTCTACCGATGTTTGTCTTTACGTTTTTACTAAATGGAGGGTTGTACCATATAATGTTTCTTTGTCTGTTGCGTCGGGGGCGTGTTGGTTGATTGTCTTCGTTGTAAATTAGTGTTTCAGAGTATCCGCTGGCTTTCAAAGCAGTTTCGTAGATTGGTTTGGCCTTGTTGAATTCGTGTTCGTTGCATGAGTTGGCGGAAATACGGCGATTGATGGATGCTGGAAGTTGCTTTATTATGTTAGGTGGGTGGTTAGACTTTGTGTTGATGTACTGCGGAAAATGTATAAATAACTAAAAGTTTTATTTAAACCTGCTACAGTTGAACATTAAAATTTAATACCAAAAACCAGGTACATCCAGATGCAAAAGGAGGACAAAATCTGGCTGGAAATGAGTTTCCATTACGTTGTGATTTATCACAAAACTTACTTAAATTTAACATATATCTTTCTAAAATCCTGTTTGAAACACTTCTCAGCTACTTAAATTGGAGTCTAGTAAATGTTTACATTCTTCAGTAAATTTTCATGAAATGTAAACAGATTTCATGACCGGAAAAGCACAAAATATTCTTGACATGAATTTCAAATTTCAATTACAGTAATTTCTTCATGAAAGTATTTTTTTCAATTAATTTTATCCATGAATCATGGCTTTTTCAAATTATGGCAAGACTTATGTACAAAGGTCTTGAAGTGGTTAAAAGTAATTTTCCGTAACCTAGCTGTGAATTATATCTGCTGTTCTAAATAACCTCTATTTGCATAAAGAAACGCCAAATTATAAAGGACCTTTGGAACACTGCCCAATTAAAGAGAACTTCAACCACCCTAATGAAAATAACATCAGTCTTTTGCAACTAAAGTAATAAGTGGCAAACAAATGGTCTTGATAATGTAATATGCACATCTAACATAACCTCAAGAGCACCACCATCAACCTGAAAATCAAAAAGGTGAAGGATGTTGCTTTTTGATATCTTGTGTTTTATGTGTTTTAGGTGTTGTATACTACATATGTATGCCCAGTTGATCCTAGACAAGATATACACTAGATATATAAGAAGTATATGTAAATTACATGAGAGAGCTCACATTTATTGCACTTATTGTACTTTTACAATGAATGATTTTCCCAACACGAAATTGTTCGTATATTGTTGCGTTGAATACAGTTGCTTTCATAACTCCTTTAGGACATGAACATTTGTATTCACGAAATCAACAAGACTTAACAGTGTGTTAAAGCATCTGCATCTTCTGTAATCTTCCACGATCAATTTAACCGGCCAGAACGTTTCCAGTATTTTAAGAACCGTCACAAATTATGCAAGAAAATCAGTTTACCTTGGAAGGCTGCAGGAACCATAACCTTTCTGTAAACCTGACGAGTGTAAGAGAAACCGCCAGCTGCTGGCAAATAGTTTGATTGCCACACTGATTTGCCGACGAAACTTCATACTTTTCCACCTTTACTGGGATTTGACTCAACTGGAATAACAACGGACATCTGTAAACAATTTGTGACTGCTTTCCAACGTAGAGCAAGGCTATATAATAACAGAGAGCTTTGTTATCGAATCCTAACAACATTGACCACGATCTTTGCCCGCCATTTTGGTGTTTCCGTCCGATCCCATAATCCTTCGGTCAATCTGATAAATGAATACTTTTGACCAGCAGATTCCCTTTCCAAAGGAGTCGGTTATTTGCGCGCAATTTCGAATCCAACATTGTCAATAGCAGCAAGAAGCATGGAATGATTTGTCCAAGTTCAAATGAGTATCTTGGTTGCTTCGGTGAAAGAAAGGCAAGTCGCAGAAAAGTAAGTATATCATAATTGTTGCTCAACATTACAGTTAGCTGCTCAATCTTTGAATCGAAATCAATGTTGTGGCTGAAGAAATTTCGTTGTTATATTTATTTCGCGATCACTGAAACACAAGAAAAACGTTTGTTCTCCTGATTTTATTAGCACCCGTAACGAAGACATTATTCACACGCATTTCCTATGTATGAAATGCTTGCATAATAGCTTGTTAGTGTGCTTTTTGAAGAGGTAACTTAAAGTTTACACTGAATTGATTTGAAGCTACAGATCACGCTCGATACACTTCACTACCGCATTGCCTACATACTGCTCACTATTCTTTACAAAAGAATACACTCCCGATCAATTGATTAATGAAAAACAATGTTAATTCTAGCGCTATTTATAAGAATATTTAGCTTCAATTGCTTCATTGCAGAGCAGAGGGAAAAAAAAAGGCAAGAATAGCGGCCCTCAATCCGAAACGAACACATTAAAGCAGAAAACGGAGGTGGCGCAGACGGCAGCTGAGTCCTGATTAAAATTCTTGTTATCTTTGATGTGGACTTTAAACAACAGCTCGTAATTCTGGAGCCTAAATTCATATCTTTTTTAATTGAAAATAAAACCTTTCACTGTCCGAAATGAAACTGCAATTTTTGTCTCGATCCTTTGGCGTGGTTTCAAATCGTTATTAATAATGACCTAGCTGTGAATATTTCATTTGTGTACTTTTCCGATGCCCTTTACTCTGTGATCCTTTTGTCTGTTATGTGTTTAAAGTTACTATCCAATCGTTACTTTTTAGCTATCAGACATCTAGTTAATTTCTTGTGAATTATAAATATACGGCCATTTCTGTCCTGTCACCTGACAAGGGGGATCAGAAATTCTGAATCCTTTTAAGAATTATGGGTAGATGACCGTTTTGTTCTGATAAGTTATGCACTGGGGGATCAGAATTTTTGAATCCCTTTAAGTCATGTGGGATCAGAAATGCTGAAATGTTGTAGAATTATAAATCGACAGCTCTTTCTATCATGTTAGCAGGTTTGGTGGGGGAGGGGGATCAGAAATTCGCAATACTTTTAGAACCATGAACAGATAGCCGTTTTTGTCCCGTGAGGTGGTGGGGATCAGAAATTCTGAATGCATTTAGAATTATAAATAGATGACTGTTTTGCTCTGACGGGTTGCGGACTGGGGATCAGTTTTTTGAAACTATTAAAGTCTTGGGGGATCAGAAATTCTGAATCCTTTTAGAATCATAGATGGATGACCGTTTTATTCTGATAAGTTGTGGGCCTGGAGATCAGAAAATCTGAATCTCTCAAAAAAGGAAAGCGCGATGGGTGCACGATCTTTTTTACATTAAATTGTACATTTTGGTGAAATTGGATGTATTGTCCCTGGCGGACTCAACTGAACACTTCTTTTTCTCCTTCCAATAAGCCAAAACCTTTCGGAAACACAAACTTTTTCGGCATCAAATACCAGTACCCTTCGGAATTTTTCCAAATTGGAATGCCACATTTTAGTTTGGAAGGCGTTCTAACTTATATTACAAAAAAGTGTTTACATTTCAGAGCTTTTTTGGAAGACCCCTTGTCTTTGTGTTAGCAAGGTACACTCGTGATACAAAGTCTAAGGACGCCATGTATGTTTGGTTGGAGAACGTGAATTCTGGAAGCTTCGAGGTTTGCATCCGGGAGTTCTTACCATTCGACGGGAAACACCAAGACACAATTGTGGTAAGTGACATGTCTTCACTTTTTATTCTGAGTTCCCTCACTTTTTTCTAGCCTGGCTATTTTTTGATGCTGGGTGTGGGGGAGCGGGGTGGGTTCTTTTTGTCCTCCCCCATGTGTTTACAACGATATTCATTTAAGTAACGAGCTTTATTTAGTATGTAATGCATCCGAATTTGTTTACGCTAGTGACAGTTACGTGTCAATTACGACTTCACACTACCAAATAAGACGCAGGTCTGTTAGCCATGTTGGATCTGCCATCTCGGAGTTCGATTCTTTTTTTCTCCTTTTCATTTTTTCAAAACACAAGGAAGAAGAGGTAATCACGTTTTAGAAGGCAGAGTCAAGTAAAAAAAGTTTTCCAAAACGACTGTAAAGCTCCAAAATTGTTTCAAAATATCAGAAGAATTATAAGAAATCAAGAAATTTCGAATAAAATAGTCATAAAATTCAAATTCGCACTAAAAAAAAAAAAATGTCTTAATAAAACACAAAATTTCTTTAAAACGCCTTTGGAAAACATTTCGCCAAAGAAAAGTCAATTTACCTGAGCAGACTTGCTCCTAGATAACTTTGGAATTATGCTGTAAAGTAAGTAAGAATAGATTGAACACCATAAGCCAGCCTCTGCTAGACAGGGTTAGCTCCTTAATTACCCTGTCTATACGGAGCTTTTTTTATATTTTCTACTATCTTCTTTCACTGGTATCTTCAACAGTATAGAGGGGTATATACAGTACGTTTATTTTTTTGCTTTCTTTTAGGAAATTGGCGATATGATTCCATGATGTCATGTCACAGATAAATAAAGTATTGATATTCAATCGGCTGCCATGCATGACGGATTCGCTAACATCAGCCTCCTGATTTGCGAAAAATCGGCCAAGAATGACTCAACCGTTTCAAAACTCCCTAACATATATAACAATAAATGTGTTAAAGCTTTTAAAAATTACGCCTTAAAAAAACAATAATAAAAAAATAAAAGAAACATCAAAAGAATAACAATGAAAAAAACAAACAAACAAACAAAGAAAAGCACACTATTATTTGAGGAAATAGTGATTTGCACTTACATGTAATAACAGTACTTCACTGTTCATCTTTCCAGGACTGGTTTGCATTTATAGGCAATGGTTCAGAATTGAATTCTACCCTGTCAGGAGAAGCTATTTTTCCCAACAAAAAGGCTCCGACAGCTGAGGACAACCACGGCTTTTGTCAAGTAAGATTATTCTACAGTTATAAAAAACGTTAAGAGTAGTGTAAATAGAATGCTAGGCGCCTTTTTCAAGGGCAGCCATTTACATTGAGTGGGCAGCCAGAACACGATGACGTAACAAAGCATAATAAGTTGGCCGTCTTTGTTAATTTATTATGGAATAAATTACGTGACAGTTCCTTTCACGCTCGCGAAACAAGACATTGAGAAATGCTCCGCGCCCAAAAGTTGAACTTTTTAGTAAAGACCCGAGACAATTGCCAATACTCGAAAGCGAAACCCAAAAGTTAAACTAGCAAATCCTAGCCACCCCAAACTAGAGATAAAGGTACACGATTAAGGAGAAACAAAAAGGTGAGGAAGACACCCTCCCAAGGCATGGCAACCTAAGCGTCCAAAATCCGATTAGGGAATTACAACAACATTTCAGGCTACCATGGGAAGAGGGGAAACGATGCAACAGCATGTGCATAATAACATAAGTCCAAGGTAATTGCACAAGTTACAAAAACATAGGTGTAAGAACTGACAGTAAAACAAGGGGAACGTATCACTGAATATTACAAACCAAGAAAACAAGCGTGTACTGTAACAATTACACCGAGCCAGAGGAATAGTACTGCACAAGCCCGGCATTTGAAGCAACCTCGACAAAAACTTCACTGAATAGAGCAAAGCATAATAAATCGTGCAAATAAAAGGAGCCGAGCGAACAGCACTGCACAAACGCGATGTTTGCGAGGCAAAGCACGCTTACAAGAATATTACTGAACACAGCAAAGCGTGCAAACTAAATGGAGCCGAGGGAATAGCACTGCACAAACCTGACGTTTGCGAGGCAAAGCGAACGTATACAAAAACATCCTTGAATTCGAATATATCGAAACCTGCAAACATGAAGGGAGTCAAGGGAAAGGCACTGCACAAAATAATAAACGGCGCTGCAACTTAACAGAAAAAGCGTGAAAATACTTATAGGACGTACAGGGAGGGAAAACCATGGATAAAAAGCAGGCAACGGGATAAGAGACAATTGGTGCGCAAAAACAATCTCGTAAACGACTAAAAGCAAAAGACCACAAGAAAAAGTAATATTGTACCAGTAAGGGTGCCGGATTTGGATTTCCATAAACTGGACTTTCTGTACGCATTTACTTTAGTTGAAGGAATCAGGAACAGTGCAAGCAGCATAGAAGAGAACTTGATCATCCGGCATGGAGTACAACACGTGAGGTTTCGAAGCCAAGGGCAATAACGCGAACTGGGCTGAAATGAGATCCACAATTGTTATTTATAATCGCTTACTAAGAGACAGGTGGGAATACCAATTTTTTTTTCCCATTGCTAGGACTTCGGAAAAGAGCCATTTCAACGCATTCCGACAAATATCGGTGTTGAATATCCCCTTAGCGAACATGTTCTGAAGCAGGAGTATGATGTTAGAATTACTATGGCGGCCTTGGCTAAACAGACAGGAAAAGGATGGGGCTTTCGATTGCTTGTGCCATTAAATCATCAAAGATGGTAACGTTTTTGTATTTTGGATGACGTTCTCGCAAATCTTTTTGAATGTTGGGAAGCCCACGGAAAAACTCAATACCCTTTTCCGATCGCTGACTTCATAGCCTCGTATCGATCTTGCCACCATCTGTAATACTATTAAATGCGTCGCTGTTTGTATGTTTTTTTTTTTCGTAAAGAATACGATGTGTCGTTAGAATCCGTTCCACGAAACTCTTTCTCTAGATTGATATGATCCAACTACAAAGCGGGAGAACTCATGGCGAAACATAAATTCTGGGTGAGGCTCGGATGCCAAGTAAACATTACTGATCAATTAATGTTTCTTGGCAGCGGTGTCAGGAGTCTGTTTCATATTGAAATGCTCTTTTTTCTATGTAAAAGTATTCGTTTCTTACCCATGTGTAGTTCTTGAGAATGAGGTATATTTCCTTGAATTGCAGCAAGTGTTCTGTTGGAACCCGAAAATGTTGCCACGCTCAGCCACTGTTTTTTTTCGCTGGGTTGTAACTGATGTATTTGACGTAAATGATCCCTCGAATAGAGTAAGTCACGCTTTCCACAAACAGAACAATCCCTCTTGAATTTGTAAGGCATTTTAACACTATGAAAGGCTATTATAAGGTGAAGAAGAAGAGTTGGTTACATAGTCTCTCTCAACACCAGTCGGTTCGTTACTAGATCTCACTCAGTTGTTATCATCATTTTGAGGTCGATGTGGTACCGATGTCAAGTCCATGTGGGGCCCCTGTGAGGACGATATGAAGCCAATGTCACGCCGATTTGGGGCGATGTGAGGTATATGTGGGGTCGATGCCAGGCAGGCCGATGCCAGGCCCATGTGGCGTTGATGTAAGGCTGATGTAGAGTAGATGCGAAGAAAGGAAAGCACGTGGCGTTGATGGCGGTGGTGGAGGAAAAACAACAGAATTGCGGCCAGAATTGCCGCTGCTTTACTTTGTAACCATTCCTCCATCGACAGATATAAACAAATACGCTTCCTGGCTGGTATTTCAGTCTGTGCTAAGACCTTGATCGTGCAGTTCAGATCACAAAGCCCAGCTATAATCGTTTCTTTCCACAAGGGCATGGAAATGTTGAAGGCAGTGCACATCCAGATCCCTCGAGAGCTCTCAAGAAAGCGAACGATCATCTCAAAGTTTTTAATCTAGCCAAGAAATAGAACCTTCTTAAGAGGACGAAGTCATACAGATCCCTGGTTACGCATTCAAAATGAAGTTTGTAATCGCCACGAAGCCCAGCTCAAAGCTCTGATAAAAGAGTCTGAACAAAACGGCGACTTGCCTGAAGTGGCCCGAAAAAAAGCTGAAAATGCTTCGCTCGCAGTATATAGAAAGGACCTGAGAAAAGTATTCTTGGAGCATTTACAGTGGATGCATGCGATGAAGAAAAGATACGACGTTCCGTACAGTGTTGCAAACCCGCCAAGATCTCAAAGGCACAGAAGGATATGACTGGCTGGAATGGACAGAGCGAAAATTCTTACTTAATTATTGTTTGTCAAACAAACTGTTCCCGAAGACTGGACTAAGTGTGCAGGCATTTCTTGAAGAAACGAAAGCCATCGAAATAAGTTAGACAAAGAGTTGTTTTGTAGGTTTTGTACGCTATGAGTTGATATCTGAGTAAAGTTTTTGAGTTACTAGCTGTAACACGCGTGTGTTAATCTCATCAGCCCGCCATTAATTTTTATATATTGCCGCGGATAATTGAAGCGAAAAGAGTCCATGGTAGGTGTGCTGAATAAATGATAAAATTTAGTTCGTTTGAGGTTTTTTTTTTTTTTTTCGTATAGCTGTGCGGTTCCGCGAAAAAACCGAACTGTTGATAGTTACAGCTTGGTTCTGCAGAAGAGGAGATTGAAGGCTAAATTATATTGGCAAAACAAGGCAAACGCTTTCGTAGAAAACGGCAAGTACAAAGTTAAGGTTATAAAATACCCGCTCATCTTTCGTCATTAGGAAAAGTTCTATTGCGATAATCATTCTTGAATATGTCAACAAGCCGTTCAAAGCAATTTGCAGATAGTTGACATTCACTTTCAGGAGTAATAACGTTTCGAATAAACCAAAGCTTGAAACAGTGAATTGGTAATGGCGCACACACAGAACTTAAAATTTAAAATATATTAACAGCCTAGGTGACCTTCGCTATAAGCCTGGAAGGTTTATTTGAGGTCTCCTTGCCGCCTTTTTGTTATTGTTATTATTTTATTGTTATTATTTTATTATTATTATTATTATTATTATTACTATCTTTAACAATGTGACAAATAAAATGATGACGATAATTACTTGCTTAAATAGTAGCGCGCTTCTATTTAAAAAAAACATAATAGCCTCTACTGTCCAATCAGCGTGGGTAGAGAGCGGGCAAGATTGAGCAAACCTACCGTCCCTTACATTGGGGTTAAGCAATATGTGACAAGCAATCATTGTAATTTCTGTCTGTATTCGCGCGCTTAGAGGTAATTTATCATGCGTTGTGACGCCATCGTGTTCTGGGTGCCCATTTTATGGAAATGGCTGCCCTTGAAAAAGGCGAATAGCATCCCTTCTACACTACTGCTGGGTTACTTGAGGGAGAATCACCTTCTGATGTGCTCTGTTCTTAAGTTAGTTATTAGACTAGAACTTGCTCTATTAAAAAGGAGCTATGTCATGGTTTGCACATCTCAAAGTTTGTCGTTTGCCATTCGTGTTAATCTTTTCCATCCTTACCCATCCTTGTTCCTTTCGAGCCTATTATTATCTCTTTGGTATTTTTCTAGTTTAGTAAACTACCAATTTCAGGCCAGTGGCCATAATGACGCTACATGTGCCGCGACTGAGCTCCTTTAAGTTCTGTACTATCCCGACCCCGAAATGATCCCCGACCCTGAATTGATCCCCAAATCAACAGTGAAATGATTCCGATTCTAAATGGTTCCCAAACAAACTCCGAAATGATAACCGTTTTTCTTGTTATCGACCCCAAAATGATCCCCAGTGAATTTTAGGAATGGCGACAAAACATGGGGCTGTGGATCGCTCAATGATAAAGGAAACTAAAGCCATTTTGGCCTATGTAGTAAATTGATTTATGGTATTGATAAGAACAACTACAAGACAATAATTAAAAAAATCTAAAATTCGGTAGTGACTTTATATCATAATAAGACAGTAAATTTGTGAAAGAATTTTTGAACGAAGCTTATCTGCGTTTTTTAAGAAGATAAACTGCATTACAAAACCTTATCAACAGGAACAAAGTTATTATTATTATTATTATTATTATTATTTTTATTATTATTATTTGCAATAACACAACGGAATACACTGCTTACAATATAATTACGAACAACTGCAGTGTTGACTAATACAGTGATCCCAGAAGCTTTGTCTATTGGTCAGCAGAATTACTCCAAAATGTTTACGAATGCTGGAAGGACATCATTTGCATATCATTTGCATGTCAGTTGCATATTATTTGCACAATATGAACCACAACTGAAACTCTATAGATTGTTTACGCAATCTCCGGGTTAAAAACGCCAGTAATTTATATATTCATTCAATAATTAGCTAAACCTTGCATGAAGATTTATTTTTTCTTTCCTATCAGGAAGTTCAGTATAACACCACGTTTTATGCGTCTCCAGCTGTCCTTGTTTCTGTCCATCATTACTACGATCGACAGGTGAACAGCCTTATTCCACCAGAGAACAACATCATTGTAGCCTGGGCCGAGGTAAGATACTTTATTTTCGTGCGACATAGATAGTCACTCATGGAGTACTCATAAGTAAACGATCATTATGAAATCCAGATGAAATTGCATAATGCTAATCTTTAATGGCTCTGTTATTTCGTCTGTAGGAAGTTGGTCTGACATCCATGAGAATCTGCGTCAAAGACCTGATCGGATCAGGAAGCAAACACGACCCTCTGTCAGTCAGCTATGTTGTGATTGGAGGTTGGTATTACATTAGTCCTTGTTAAGTAGAAAAAATACAATTGCTGCTTTATTACATACGTCATCATTCTGCAAAAAAGTAAAGATCTGGTTATTAGAATAATTGTCTATTATTGCATTTACAGATCTCAATCCGTGCCTTAACGTGTATTGTCCATCATTTGGAGTCTGTAAAACGTTCAGTGCCCATGAAGCTCGCTGTGTGTGTTACGAAAACTGCCCTTCCTATCAAGATCCAGTGTGTACCAGTAACGGAACAACATACGACAACAAATGTCTGTACGAGTTGAGCTACTGCAGCGGACTGGACAACAATACTGTTTATCACCCAGGGAGCTGTGAGGGTAAGTGAAGGAGCATGCAACGATAGCTTGCAGACTGACGAAATTATTCAATCTGTTTCTTAGAAAAGGAATCGGATTGGCCCAACAAACTGGCAAGAGAACTCAAAACTGCGTGACGTCTAAAGAAATTCAGCGATCGACTTAAGTTTATATAGCACGCGCCTCTGTTCAGGTATTGTCTATGGATGTCTGTGACTGTGAGATATTCGTGACGAAGGCTTCTGGGTGATCTACTCATTAAACTGGTATAACTCTTTTCACCAATATCTGTCACTCCATATTTTCGCTTTGACCGCTTTTCCCCACTTTGTCCACATGCAAAAAGCTTCCGCAAAATATTCAGGTTAGATCAATAAACAAATTTAGTAAGCTGCTGCGTCTTGCAGTTCAAGTAAAAGTTGTACAGCTAGACTTTCTGAAAAGTCCCTCGTCTTGTTTATATTCAGCACCCGCCGAACATTGGCCCGTCGACCTTGGCAGGTCATCTAAATAGCTATTGTCCAGTGGATTACTTACTGTGATACGATTTTCGTGCGTTTTAATTATTTCATTATTTAGAATTCTACGATTCTATTTTTAATGAATCAACAGGTTTTCCAATCGTCAATGGCCGTGGAAAACTGCTTCGTGTTCCCAACTGGTCTGATTCAAGCTGCAAGACAGTGGTATTCCCACCATACTGGTTTTATCCGGACAAACAAGTTCATGTTCAAATAACTCTGAATCACATGAACTTGAATGACTCCGTGACAGTTCACCATGCAATTACATCATGGACGGAGAATGTCAATGTTCACAATTTCACTGTCTGTGCCATGCAATCTGGGAGGAATGGGTACAACTTCAACCCATTTGCGACTTTGGATTGGATTGCGTACCAGGGATCACCGCCAGAAGGCCTGACAGGAATAATCAAGATCCAGAAATGGTGGTCTGGAACAAATTGCGCAGATGTGAATTTTCCAAAGGTAGGTCTTGGCAATCCTTGCTATGTAGGTTAAGGAACCATCTTTCACAAGTCTGCTTATTGCTTCCAGTGATATAAGACATTAATGGTATGTGCAAGCAAGCCCTTCATTTTAAGCCAATTGCATGGTACTTATCAGTCTCTAGCCATGGTTCCCAATGTATTGGAAAATTTAGTACGACATTTTAGACCAATTAATAAAAATTAACCGTTTTTTCTTTTCTTAATAATCTAATGAGCTGCATTAATTTACATTAACCTTAACCCTGCCTTAAGTAAATGTTTTTGCCCAGTTTTTATTCTCACCATAGCAAACAAGGGAGTTTCAATCTACATCGTATATACGATACATTTAAAGTCGCTTTGATCAGTTACACTGACCAGGGATTTCATTATTCATTTCGTTGTTTTGTAATGCAGGACAAGTTTAAAAAAGCGCCTGCAGTGCTTGTGACGTCAGAACATCTTAGGGCAGGTAAGGAGTATGATGCCGCGCTGATCTGGATAGAGGACACAACCAAGGACTCATTTAAAGTCTGTCTTCGAGAACTGCAAAACTTTGATGGACAGCATCAAGATATTTATGTGGTATGTGATCAATTATATTATTTCTAGAACCCTTTGATGTTTATAACACATGAAATGGTTAGGAAAACATTGGTCCTGTCTTCTTTCTCGGCCATCCAAAATGCTTCCTTTAATTTGTAAAAGAAACAACATAAAATTTGCAAATCCTAGGGTATGTAAGTATATTTGAATCCTCATATTGTTCACCTTGTGAGAAGTTGTGTTCTTGGTCCGGAATCCTAGAGTAACTGTAGTCCTGTGCAATTAGGAGAAAACAGCGAAAACGTTATGTTTACAGCTAGTCAGTATTAGTGCTTACTACTTTAACTGCGTATTGAACAAAATACTTTAGTCATGTTTGTCGACTTTGTTACTTCCAGAACTGGTTGGCGTTTTCCAAACCGCACAAACCCCTCTTCACTGAACACGGCTCTGTCAACTTTCCGAATACAAATCCACCAACAGATGAAAATAACAACGCTTACTGTGAGGTAGGAAGATGACTGCATTCTAAGATAGAAAACATTAAAATCAAGTGCTTTTAGGTCAAATTCAAACGTTTAAAGGAATGTCCATCGATATAATTATACAAATATCGTATACAAGGAACATAAAGAGGTTTTACAATTTACAAAGTGTTCAAATGTTACTTGGTTCCTTTTACAGTTTGTCTACTTTACACGAAGTTATAATGTAACACCGTCAGTTCTCGTATCAGTCAATCACAACACCACTGCAAGTGGAAACTTGGCACCAGTTCGTAATGGCATAACAACATGGATCGAGGTAAACGTTGTTTCAAGGTTTAACACTAGGTTAACACTACTCTGTTTCATTGCATAAGTCAATTATTTTTGAGTTCGATGCTTGATGTAGATGACATATTTTACGTTGGTTTTGACGTCATATGACGTCGCATTGCGCCATTCAGTTGAGCCATCTAAGATAGTACCATATTCCACCATATTGCATTTCACTATTTCCTAAGTTAGTCAGAAAATAACGTGAATTGAAGGAACATTATCGGAAACGATGCTAGAATATAGATTAGTACAAATCTGCCACATTGCTCAAGAAAACTGAAAAAAGAGCAGAAAGCTGCCAGAAAGCAGAACGCTGATATGGCAATGGGCTTCTGGCAATGTCAAGTGCCGTAGGGAGACAGCTGACATGTAGAAATCTCGGCGAGGGATTTAATTCTCAGAAAAAAAGGTTATGGAGAGGAAAGGGTGATTGCGTCCACCACCCTTTAAACCTCGAGGGTCAGGGAGAGCAATAATATGAGATGCGGTGTTCATTTATTTACTTTATGGGGTGGGGAAGGAGTAGCGGGCATTTGGCATACCCAGTTCAAATCTGATGGAGAACATTAATTGGCAACTTAAATAAAACAACCACTAGTCGGAATTTTCAATATTCGGTTTAGAGGAGAAAGCAGACCACAAAACTGATATCTACTCTGTAATAAGCTACCTTGTAATCCATGTCATTGTTTAGAGTGTCGGTTTCGCAATACAGCCCTTATTGGAGGAGAAGTGGGAGAGACCCGGGGGTTACTCCCTTATATGGCTATATAGGTATGTGCCACTCCAAAGGGTACGGTTTTTCAGCCGTTCTGGTCATGAATAGGGTATTGATTTTGGCCATTTTGTTTATGAATAAGGTATGGTTTTTAAACTCTGGTCTTGAAGTTGGTGTGTTTCTTAGAAGAAGCTACTTTTTTCGTAACTATCAGTAAGACCATCAACAAGAGCCCTTCATAAATTATGTTTAGAGCAACTGTGCCGGCCGCAACGGCCATAAATAGGGTATCGAATTTTTGGTCAGGTCATACATAGGGTAGGGAAAATCACAGATTTTGGTCATAAATAGGGTAAGGGTTTTGGGAAACGGGCCGCACACCTCCACCCAATTTTTCTGGAAGTACCCCCCTCCCCCAGGCTAATAGAGCAGCTTGTATTAGTAAATGGGGCGCTTATAAAAAGGACGACGTTGAAATGATTATTCCAAGGGTGGAACTAAAGAATTCTACTTCCATTTCTCAAAAACAAATTTCAGATAGCTTCTCACTTTTAGATGTGCAGAAGACATGCTAACACATTTGTTATTACGGAAGTTTTCTTGTAGTCATGTTTTCTCCACATAGCTTTGTGTTTGATTGGCAGAACATGAATGTATCTGGATTTAGAGCCTGTGTCAAGGAATTATACGAAACCCAATATGACCCAGTGTCAGTGAGCTATGCGGTCTTTACAGGTTGGTAACGGATTTGGCATTTTACATTGAAATTACAGTTTTGGTATCTTTTATGAAGACCCCCAAAAAGCAATATAGATATCTGACAATGACGTTGAAAAGGTCCCGATAGATACCATACACTACATAGATCACGGCAGTGTCACAGACTTTCAACGAAATTCAGCGAATTGAATTTGCAATAAGTATACTGCATTGCTTGTGCTTGAGAGAGGATGAAGCATTTCAGATCGAGATCATCTCCTTTATGGACCTTATTCTCAGGATAGTCCTTGCTGAGTTATTTTTAGACATTGTACCAAGTTCTTACGTGAATAATTTGCGTGGATGTTTTCGTGGAGGATCAAAATGCCTGTAATGCTGATTTGGCAGTCCAAGCGAGCAAAATACACTTCACCTGATCTATTGGCTATTTCTAGTCCCTCTTAACAAAGTTAACGGAGGGGAATGGTTATGAAACTCGACAGAGTTCTTTGTTGTATGTTTCGGTTCGCTTCATGGGCCTTCACCGTGCTAAAAACACAATAGTTGGTTACTCCGTTGGTTGCGTAATTCATGCATTGTAAATGACCGCAAAACAAAAGTTTGCAATTGTGCACTATCGTGGACATTCCAACATAAATCTTGGCATCTTTGTTTGCTGCTCTGATGTTTGCGGGCTCCATAACCAGTCCCCTCTATTAACTATACTCTTATTTAGGAAATCGGAAAGAAAAACTGTGTGAGAAATGACTTGACAGGTGTTACCGAAAGAAAACGGTAGAGATGGGCGTTCACTCTCTTACCGCTTCATTCTCCTTTGATGGCATATAATGAAAAAGGGGGGAAAAAGTATTTCATCTTTTTCTAGATATCTGCGATCCGGGGTGGAGCTATTTCAATGGCTACTGTTACTTTACGAGTCAAAAATGCACAAACTGGACCACAGCATTGTCAAAATGCCGACAAGAAAATTCAGTCCTGGTTGATGTTAACAACATCCAAGAAAACGTATTTATACAGAATCGACGCAATGGGGAAAAATCATGGCTTGGCTTAAATGACAGATCAACAGAGGGTGACTTCATTTGGGCAGATCGCGGACCTGGAAACTTTACAGCTTGGGCCAAGAATCAACCAAACAACTTCAGAGAAGAAGATTGTGTGCACGCACTTGGTGTGGAATATAGTTATGAATGGAATGACGTGAAGTGTAGCGATTGTCACCAATATACTTGTAAGAAAGGTAGGTTCTAATTGGTTTAGTGGATTTCAAACTAAATTTTCATCAAATAACGTTTTCCGTTAACGTTTTTCTTTACATACCGAGGTTAGCATAATCGCGCTCGGGTTAATTTATGAGCATGAAAAGCTTATAAGCTTATTGCATTTTTCGACCAATTTTTGCCTTATGCTCTTGTAATGGGGAATGGGAACGTTAAGGTAGACTCACATTTTTTTAAATGAGCAGCTCTCACCATGCATACGGCGGCAGCACCCGCTTTACAAGCGGCCGTCAAAACGGAGCTGTCCTACCGAAACGACACGATAATAGCTTTTTTCTTCGCAGCTAACAAACCTTAAGACAATGCTTAAGTTGCTTTGGCCTCTTGTAATAGTTAACTTCAGAATTCCTGGTTTAATTTGACGAAGAATAGCATATTTTGTTCAAAACTAGACGCTTTGCCGCGTGTACCCAGGCAGTCGTTATACTGAGAAGCACTAGCTTTATTTCAATTGAGCTAAATGATCTACATTTGAAGTCGTACGAAATTCAATCGAATCGATGTGGTCAAGCTATTCTCCCTTTGATTGTATTTCTTGGAACGATTAATATAGCTTATTACCCGTTTGCAAGCCTTTAGGGCGTGAAATAAGTCAAGGTCTTTAAATCAGGCTATAAACATTTCAGTCTATTTTCCTTAGCATTTCTCGTTGTTGTTGTTGTTGTTGTTTGTTTGTTTGTTTGTTTGTTTTTGCGTTTCTTAGGCAAGCAAGACATTTTGAATTTCAGAGTTATGGCGGTGCGTGACATACAGCTACGAACGTGTTTGTCGAAAAACGTATACTTATCTCGTGAGTTTTAGCCCATTCAGAAGTTAAAGTATTGGGAAAAGTGCTTATGTAAATGCTTTTTTGTTCAGTACAGATAATCAGTCGCCTAGATAGCCAAAGTAAGTTCCAGATGTTTACAATATTTTCCGGCCGCAATGTTGGTGTACCGCTGAGGTACACCAACATGGCGGCTCCATACTGGGGTCTGTAAATTTGTGCAAAATATTTCGATGAATATCTGAGGTTTGGAAAAACGCACACACTTAAAAATTAGTTAAATGTCACATTCATTAATCTCCTATAACATGACAATTTCTTGACTTTATCCACTAAATGATTTTCGAATAATTTTTTTTTATTGCGCCAGGATTGCGTGACAGTGCAAGCCAAGAATTGTTTTGCTGGGGTCAACATACATTAGTTTCTTTCAGCTTAAATGTACAATAATTCACTATATGGGTCAGTTTCATTCTTGTAAAGACACATAACTCTGTTACAAGAGAATAACGAGAGAATATCGTTTAGTTAGAGATTTTAACTTTATTATACTTTGCGAAGTTTCTCAGAGCGTTTTACTTAAGACTTTATAGGTATACTCGAACAGATATATGCAACAAATTCTCTAAGCTTTCTGCTCTTGTTGCTCAGACGTTCTCGAGTTCGTGCTGGGATTCTACTTCTTTTACGATCACGTCTAAAAATACGATGACAATTCTTAAGATGCTTCTTGTCAAGTTGAAGAGTTGATAGCGCCGGTCGATAGCTCCTTTGGTATAACATGGTTCTTGATAAATTCACTCAGAATGTTCGCTCGTAAATTGATATCTCGTAAGGCTTGCAGACCGACCCGTTCCGAAAACGTTTAACGTCCTTTAGTGTTGGTCTACCGCGAACGGTGTGTTCGTTTGTATGTGATTTCATCGCCCTAGAAATCATAGAATCCAAGACAACTTTTCACGACGTCAACTTCTGTAAATTCCATGTGCTGTACGCATGCACAGGTGGCGCATGCACTTTAGAGACCAGATGGCGATTTGTGACTGAACGAGGAAAGAAAAAAAAAGAGAAAGCCGAATTTTAAAGCCAGACCTCACTGCCTGGGTAACAACACAGCTATTCTTCTATTTGGCGACACTCGACGAGCTATGAGCGAGTTGCCTTGCCGGACGCCGCCGCCCATTTTTGGGAGCAAATTAGAAGCTTAGAGACACAAAAAGTTATCATATGTTTCACTTTTTACAATAGTTTTTGGGATGGTAAATCCGTTTTCGTGAAAAGCTAATGCAATCTCCAAGGAGAAAAGTTGCCTGATTTCAATGCTCTTCCTGTTGAGTTACATTGACGTCAGGACAGTAAAGCTTTTCCCGCCTGCTGAATCCTGATTGGTCAATAGGTAGTTTATTACATTATGGTAAGGCCATACTGCATTTATGGTTGTCCAGTTTATTACATTTATGGTCAAATTTTATTACATTTATGGTAGGTGCATTTATTACATTTGTGGTTAAAAGTTATTACATTTATGGTCAGTATTTCTTTTGTGGTCAATTTTTATTGCATTTATGGTTTTTATTACATTCATGGGTGATACAGCTGTAAACCAGGGCTGATTGCCTCTTATGTTCTCTTCAGATTTGAATGAATGCGAGGAGAACACAAATCACTGCCATGGACTTGCCACTTGCACCAATCAACGCGGATCGTACACGTGCACTTGTAACTATGGAAGCTTAGGGGACGGCTTTGACTGCTATACTTACGCAGGTATCATTTTTAGGTTTCTTTTGTAGCATTTTATATTCTTGATTATAAAACATACTTAATAGAGCTAGGGTTGAAGAAGGTTAGCTCGCAATGGAAAGTAGTGCTGGGAGGGAATATTTTTTTCCTGTAAACGACCACAAATTGTTTATTAATGTTTTGATGCCATTCTCTGAATATACAGTCAGAACTACTAGATTGAAACCAATCTCAGATTCTCTTAGGTCGATTCTCATTGTTGCTCTTACAGGTTGAAATCTTAAAAACCATTTAATGTATATTCTCTCATCAGGCTTAAGTAAATCAGCCATATTGGGGAATGATGATAATTACTTGAATACTTTAAGTACCTGGTTAAAGCCTGTTGTGCAAAGCAAATCTTCTTACTGGAATCGCTGTTGGCGCGCGTCGCTGGACGGCTGGGCTTCAACAACGTTCCATTCACTTTGCGACAATAAAGGTCCATCTGTTACTATTATTCGTGTTGGACAATACATCTTTGGTGGATATACCAGCGCTTCATGGAGTAAGTGACATTATTTCCTTTATCTTTTCCTACTTTTTTTTTTTTTTTTTGAAAGCACCTTGAATTATACCAACCATTTCTTAACATAATTTACAAAGCTTTTGGGTAAATAAAGGTTTAATTTTTAGAAAGAAAGAAATGGATTAGAGCAAATGTTTTCCATTTAGTTTCAATAATGATTAATTCTCGAACTGGCGAATGGTGATGCAATAGAGGCAGTGTTGTCCTGTTAAACAATGAAATGTCAAACAGAATTATTTGCCGTTATAGATGGCAGATTTCTATTGCATATTTTGTCAGGCTTTACTTAAATATAGAAAAACTTATAAACGGTTAAAGTGATCTGCGGCATTTTCCGATTTTCGTCCTCCCGCCCATAGAACAGAAGAACAGTCTTTTGTGACTAAGGGATCGCTGAGCATTTTTGATCTCCTACGCCTTTTATCTAGATGACAATGTTTACCAATTAAAATTTGTGTACTGATTGACTGACACAAGAGTGAGATAAATAGTGTGATTGTGGAGTAAATGTAGGGTAGGTGGGTAACGGAGATGACGAACATTTTCACTGTTTCTGATAGATTATAATAAGCATGACGAGTGTTAAAGCAAATCTAATCATATTTGAATATAAAAAATGGACTATTTAATACCTAAGAAGATCAGAACGATTGACACAGCAAATATTTTGTACTGTTATTCGTACATGAGTGCATAATTACCAGAATCGATTTACAGTTTCCATCCATTCTTGAATTTCTTACACCTTTTCTTTCTTTTTTATTAATTAGCTTCCAGTTCTCAGCACTTGTCCAGTTCGACAGCTTTCATTTTCTCGCTGGTGAACAAACCAAGCTGGGGACCAGTGACATTCAGGCCACCAGGAAAATATTATTCTTACCAATATGCTACATACGGTGGCAGTGGTTATGGACCTACATTTGGAAATGGAAACGATATTTACATTGCCACACACGCCTCGTCCAACACAAATTCATACACAAATTTGGGATACAGCTACAGTCCACCTGCTGGTCACAGCTACGGTACCTCATTCACTCGATCATTCCTGGCGGGTAGTTATACATTTCAACCAGACGAGGTGGAGGTTTTCTACGAGAGCACCTGAAAGAAGATTAAGTAGACTACGGCATTTTAACTAACTTCCGGCTCTGAAATGGGATGTTGAACGTTCTTTCATTTACAATTCATATAATATCAGTCCTTTCAAAACAATCAAATGATAACACCTCAAGATATTAAATATAAATGATAAGCTTTGAAATCATGAGTATTTTATAGTTGGAGAGTTACAGCTGTGTAAAGACACTTAATCTCGCGATGTCGAAAAAAGAAAGAGACAATAGTGCAGCTGATTGTTTGTCGTGATGAAAGATGTCTGCAGCCCATTGTGTAATGTAGGAACCATGAGAAAAAATTGAAGTAAATGAATTGTTAGTGAGACAAGCGTGACATAAGTATGACTCTATAGCTTAACATGACATGACAGGAAAAATCTCTAATCGTTTTCATTAGTGAGGGGGGTGAATAGGTCTTCGGATCGACGGATTTGGCCTTAAAAAACGCACGGATCGTGGATTTTTGCGGTAAATCGAGCGGATTCGCGGATTTTGAAAACACACTGGATCTTGGATCAGCTGTGAATTTTGGCGCGGATTCCGGATTGTGCCTGTCCTGAAGTTCCTAAACGAAATTTGGATCATAGATCTTTCTTCAGCCTTGGTCGGTATGTTAATGAGTTTATCCAAATTATTTCTTTTTTCGAACGAAGCTCATTTAAATTCATGTGTGAGACTGTTATTGGAATTGTACTGTGTTAGAGTCATCAAGCATGTTGCCTTCTTTACTATTTGCACGAAATTAACAATGGCATTCACATTTGCCAGTTTACCTTTGAACTTTTATACTTCTGTTTCCGGATGTGGTTTTGGTTTCGGATTTGAGCAAAAATTTTGGCGGATCGACGGATGTGGCGAAAAAAAGGCACGGATCGGCGGATTTGCATACCCCTATTTACCCCTACCCCCCTACCCCCCCCCCCCCCCCACACACACACACACACCCCCTCATTAGTCGGGCGGTTTATATAATCAAAGTTTGAGTTAGAGTTTCTTGTTAGGAGTTTAGTTTAATTAGATTTTCAGCTGTGGAATAGGAATATATGTTTTCTTTCTAGATTGAATACAAAGCCAAGAACGTTTTCCAGGTTCTCGCTACTCGACAGCAAAAGTCTTGTACCTAGCTAAACTTCGATTTGTTTGGATAAATTTGAGCCAGATAGCTTAGAATAATTATTACTTGGCCCTTGATTGGTCTTGAGCTACGAACCCGTGTTTTAGATGTTTCGATCGTTAATGTAAAACTAAGTTCAATCAAGCGCTCCAGATGTTAAACCTTACGCGGTTTCAAAAGAACGAAGACGCCACCAAACCAGCCACTAGCTCTTCTTATTTTTGACATTAAGGAAATTTTCGCATAGTGCAAGCGAAATTTGTTATCTCTTGCTACGTGCTTGTATTTTTCCTGCCTAGTCCTGGAAGCTAAGTGACCTTTTCTCCCTTTTAGTCAGTGAGAAAGAAAGTACCAATTTTGTTCAATTTGTAGTTAGATTTGTGCATAAGAAAACCAACATTTAGGTCAGTCAAGAGAAAAAAAATAGTATACTGCATGATTAAAGCTGGCGGAAACATAGAATATACGATTAAGGGTTTCAGTACTAAATTCAAAGTGTAATGTCTCTTATTTGACGATTTCCATAATTAATTTTTCGCTCGTTCTGTTTCAACAATCATTCGCCATTTCCACATGCCTCATAATACACCCTGTTGGCCCCTTAAAATCCTGCATAACCTTTGTTTCCCATTTCTTCTGTGTATCGCAGTCGTCCCAAAAGAAACTGAAGACAATATAATGCTAATGTAAAATTTGGGGAGGGGGGGGGGGGGGGGGGACGGCGCAAACAAGGTGTATTATGGGGGATCTGGAAATGGCGAATGGAGAAAACTTTTGGGATAAATCTGCTCTTGTCGCCAACGAATTCAAGTACCCTTGCCCAGCCCCACTCCACCTTCAATGTCGGATACATGTCCCTTATGTCCCCCAGGATAGCAATACTTTTATTCAAATTTCAACTGCCCAAAAAAATTCATGACATACCATCAATGTCCTAAGGACGTTTCATTTTTTTTGTTTTGTTTTGTTTTGTTTTGTTTTTTTGTTTTTTTGTTTTTTTGTCATTATTGCAGTTAATCCAGAGTAACCCGCATAAAATATTAGCCCACTGCGCCTCCAACATGTAATGCAGAGTTTTGGTCCAAAGCTGTGTACTTATAACTGAGGAGGGCGTCGCTCTTTTGGGAGGCATACGTTTAAAGAACGCACCAACAAACTGTACTATATCACTAACCTTGTGTACTATTTTAAAGGTGAATGTTATAGCGTGATCCTTAAAGAAAGAAATTAGAAAAGCTTTGAACTGTTGCCTCCTGAGTACCCTGGGTGCCATAGGTTTTCTCGCGGGGATTCCGGTGACGGTCATGTCTCTATTGTGACCCGCGCGAGAAACCCTGGGTACCAGGGTTTTTTCTCGTGCGGGGCGGACGGAAATACTTCGCTTCGCTTAGGCGGCCGAAGGTCGCAGGCACGAGCGGCGAAGCCGCGAGAAAAACCTCTGATACAGAGCGGTTTCATTCACCTTTGTCGTTGAACTTTGATCAATTTTATCGGATTACATTTCAGCCAATCAGCGATCATCTCCCACTGTGATCACATGGACTGGCACGTGAAGACATGGCACATTAGCGTGACATGACAGATCTGGTCTGGTTTGAATTCATGTCTTCTGCGGGACTAAAAACTACGTTGTACTCCCGTGTAAAAGGTTCCTAATTCGAAGTCTTGGCTGTCGTTGCGTTTATTTGACGCTAGTGTTGTGTGTAATGGTGGATATTACAGCCTTGCATCGGAAATGCTCAAGAACTGAAAGTTTTTGAAAGTATCTCGACACTTTTCACTATCGAGGACGACAATCTGTCCGTCGGGCCGCGTATTCTTTGTAAGACAAAAGTGCTACCGACGGATCGAAAAATTCGACGTGACTGTCAAAGAAGTCGCAAATTTAAACTGAAATTATTACAAAAAGAATCTGTTGGAAAGGAGAAGCTACATAAGGTGAAAATACGCGTTCAAAACTCTGTTCTAGCTCGTCTGGTACACCGGGCACTGGAGCATTGTGTAGTCGAACACAGAGTCCAGGAATTTGTTGAACTAACAACAATTTCCCGGATCCCGTTGGCAAAACCGCCAAAACATCCTTGCTGCGAATAAAATTCAGAATTCCATCCCTTTGCTAAGTGCTTTAAAAGTTGTCAACACCGTGGAATGTTTTGAGGAACTTTTGTTATAGCTTTGACCAGATCTTGATCTTTTAAAAACCATACAGCGCGCGGACAAACATCAACCTCAAAATCTGCCATCCACGATTATCACGTCACCGAGCGACAAGGACATTATTCGCGACATTTGACAGGCTCGCGTTCTTTATTCTTAGAAACCAATCACCATGTCTGTTAGATTAGAAAACCCTTGGGAGGTCGTTAGGAGCCAATCAGCTTTCTAGCTCAGATTCTTGACTAGACAGATTTAAGCTGGCTTGTCATTGGCACGGCGCTATCAAAGAAATCGCGCTCTACTCCGGAGGTTTTTCGCGCGGGGCACAATAAAGACATTACGCTGATTTAGCAAGAGAACGGGAACGTCACTTGAAGACGGCGCGCGCAGAGCAAACACCCAAATATGGTCAAATTAGAACAGAATCCAGGTTATTCCGCGCGCCCTGTAGTCATCATCTGACCATATTTGGGTATTTGTACTGCGCGCGCCGTCGTCAAGTGACGTTCCCGTTCTCTTGCTAAATCAGCCTACTACCGACACCGGAAACCGCGCAAGAAAAACCTCTGTCACCCAGGGTAGGCCCAGGGTAGGCCACGGGGGGGGGGGGGGGGGGGGCTGCTGCTGGGTTTGCTATTAAACGTAAGTTATTATTTCAACATGAACGGCTGATGCAACATCATTCAATGGTTTCACTAACTCTTTATTAGTGGATATTCCTAGAAAATTTAAGATAGCAAATAGCCAAAAGTGATGAAATCTAATGTAACTTTTTCTAGATATCAAATTTTAGCCTAAGAAATTACGAAGACACATACCGATAAAAACCCAACAGGCCAGCAGAATATTCCACCCTGTCAGTCACGTGAGCAGCAAAAAATTCGTTATGCGGTCATCTTGACACGTGCCGCTGGTTTTCTGCCTGCTTTATAGCTGAGCTATAACCTAAACATGAGTTCACAGGTTCCGAGTCTACCTTGGACCTGAAGATGGTTAATTGTTTACCGAAGTAAAAGTCTTTGTACACGGTCGGCGCCATCTCTCAGAAAATAACGACAATGGTAATCACTTTTAGCGGGAATGGTGAATTTTGACAGACTGACAGAAATTTGTAACTTCGTGCGAAAAGAATCTGGATCATTGAACACCGATGTATTATTCATAGATCAGCTGGCTATGAGGTCATCAAATGAAGGTTACTTAACTTGTGGTGGCGGGATCTTACAACTTACACTTTTCGACTTCAAGCAACCATTTGGAGTGATCTTCAGACTCTACAAGTACGAGAGGTAAGTACGAGAGCTCTTTATTAGGACCCAGGAAGCCGACGATAATATCTTGATTAACATTTTTGATCAATGTCGGCCTTAAATGAAAACACTGTAATTAGCGAGGGTTTTAGCAAGACCTGCAGGCTAGGCTTGGGAATTGCTTAGTCAAAATTTAAAAAGAAATCAAGTGAGTATTTTTGTGTGTGTTAAAATTTCTGGTTCTGTGTTTCGAATTCGCAAATCAGTGCTTGTCGCTAAACCAAAGCTTCTGAAAGAAAACACGATACTGTTCAATATATAGGTAGTAACCTAGACGGTTGATCTTAGCTTTACCAAAACTCGTCTTTAATAAAGACGAGACAAAGAAACAGATGATAGTCAAAATGCCTAGCATAGGGTAAACTAAATAAAATTAGTCGTTGATCATTTCAGGCAGTGATATATGCAAGCGTCATTTAAATTTTCGTCAAGTTAAATTAAAGGAAGACTGCATCACAGTATGAAGTAGCAAGCAAAAATACACACACTGGCAGGTTTTGTCATGGTTTTCTGCTTCCTTCTGGTTCTCAGCGGACTATGATATAACATTGAACTACGGGCAAGAGTATCCTAAAAACAAAAACAGCTAGAGTTAAGGAAAAGGGCGACACAAATTTAGCTGTCGGCGCGAAGATTGCAGGAGTCGATCAAACACGAAATCCGTCGAAAATGGATTCAAATTGAAAAATGACTATTATTGATTTTAAACTGCATGAAAGAATTTTTGTTGCTAAAATTATACATTGCTGTGCTATAATAAACTTGATCTACGACATGTTTAGAAGACCATCACTAAAACTTCCATTGTTCAACTCGTGGCGAGTCTCAGTTTAGACGCCCATGCCACTTTGGACAGTTTTTTCAAAGTTTTTTGAAACAAACAACTTCTTTTAAATTACTTTTACTTAGATTACTGGCTCAACCCTGTACGTTTGACCGTTTCTTAAATGATCTAATGCTAGGCGGAGGTATAGAGTAGCCACCAGTTGAGTGTAATTGAAGAAATGGACAGACAAGCAGGCAGAAATTGTAAAGAATGAAGAACTACAGGGAAAATGCATTTAACTGTGCCAATGGCTGTTAATGACTGCTATGACTATATTCTGAACAGTGACACATGTAAGTTTACGTGGTGATGAAAAAACAGGGTGGAAGGGCGTCTACTAAAAATCTCTTGTTACTGCGTAAGAAATATGACCTCATCAAGCGACCCTCTTGACACCATCTTGTTTTGATTGCAGCAGAACTGACATCAACACTGAGTCAGATAGTCACAGACCTTACAATTAAAGTGCACCTAACCCCCAAACGAATCTACATGTTATTTGAAATACTTCTGCGAAAAAATTTTTGGATTCGGTTAAATCCTCGATTTTCTGTGCCCCGACGAAATCGCGAAAATAGCCCCAAAACACCGCGATTTTGTTTCACGACCGAGTTTGAGGAGAATGGGTCCAGTGGCTGTTGTGACGTCTACCCAGGAAGATCGAATAACTCACGTCCTCTCATTTCCTTCAGTATGGTGCAATACACATTCGAAAAGTGCGCAGAAATGCCTTTCAGAAGTGCTATCGGCTGTTGCAGTAATATCCCAGATCTAAAAAAAGATATACTGTACAGTTTACTGGCGATGATCGGTCAATGGTACAATAAAGACATAACGATGGTTGATTTTATCGAACCGAAACACGCGAACTGAGTCTGTGAGAACCATTGAAGAACTCTCACTGGAATTTGTTCCGCAGACTTTCAAACGCTATTTTCAAAATTTTCTGCTTAAAGCCAACCAGCAATTTGTCGAAATACTATCGATAACCTATATCTTCCAGTCCCGCAGTATTTATAACATAGCCGGCAAAGTTGTGTGATCAATCAAGAGGACGTAACGACCAAATATACTGATGTGTAAATAGGTCGCAACTGTACGCTGCCAACCAGCACTTATTTCTCTTTCGATTTAGATTAAAGTCGAAGATTAATCTTCTAGAATTACATGATAACAAAATTGTTCTACTCACAGAGTTTTTCGAAGGTTTGGAAATCAGTAGTGCGACAAACATTCTATACATTAGTGTCGAAAATATGACCGTGTAACATTACCCGCGGACCGCTTAGGGAACACATCCTTTTCGCTTATCCGACGAATTTCACTGCAAACTTTGAAAAAGATTTACACTGGTTATTTGGAGTTACGACTTAAAACGTGTGGCAATGTGAAATCGGTAATTGTATGAAATGTTTCCTTCCGCTTTGCTTCCCGTAGCTTCAAAAATACAGGTCAGTGTTTTGGAGATCATCAAGTCTCGAAGACTGCAACACTTACGTCGCTCTTATAAACATGAAGCATTCCAGAAAGTAAAACACAAACTGGATTTAATAGAACCACCATACCTCGACAAAATACATTCTCGCTACGGACAAATGTAAACAGGTTATAAACACGCGTGGGAGTCTTGTGTTTAGGTGACGAAATTACCATCCAAAGCAGTCCTTGAGTTTTCTTCCCTGCTTTTCGTTTGACTGCTCCTTCGTATCTAGCTTTCCATTCTTGATATATAGGCAGCTCGTCCGCAAAGAAGTCTTCCCCGTCGTCGCTTGAAATATTGCAAATTGTTCTCAAAGCTCTAAGCAGTGAGTTCGAATTCACAGTTGCCGAACGTGCTCGATCGAAGTTTATTTCGGTGTCTTCAGAATCGAAACCTAACTCTGACTCCAGTGACGAAAAACAAATGATTCTGAAACAAAACTTGGATGTCTTAGTGCCAAAATATATTGGAACGATTAGTTTTGTTTCCATTTTCTCGAGCAAATACAGAGAGCTGACTGAGGCGCCATTGTGTTTGGTTCCTGGGTAGACGTCATCAGGTACCGCCGCCCCAGGCTCCCTAAGACGCAGTCGTGAAACACATCAAGCGCGACTTTGAAAGGGCATAGAAAATCGAGGATTCAACCAAATTCAAAAATTTCTTCGCCCAAATGCTTCAAATAAAGTCTAGATTCATTTTAGCGAAAAAAAAATTGGGGGATTAGGTGCACTTTAAAGTTCATTCAAGTTGATTTTGCTGAGCCATCTTTCAAGTGTGAACCATGAAGACATTCGTTATCGTTTTGGTGACTTTTTACGCAGCAGCGTGTGGAGGTAAGATTGTTAACACGTCACGAATTTTTTCTACTCATTTTTTACCCTTTATTTTACGTAGCACAGTAAACTTCTCTGACGTCCGCACGGGCTAAATGTTTTTTTTTATTATTATTATTCCGGGAAACGAAGAATTGAAATGTCACTCGCGTCAGAGAGATTCGTCTTTGACGCTGGTAAATTTTGGGAAAAATTCTAATGAATATTTTCAGATTATTGAGAAATTCAACAATTTTGAGGTATTCCTTTTAATTTTCGAAGCTCAAGAAAATATTAACGCTAACAGTATTTTACCACTTTAACAAAATAGAATAAAACAATTAATCGTTTGAAGAAAACTTCACTTTAAAAAGTAGTTTCGCAGTGGGTAAGCATTAAAATTAGATGCAAAAAACGGTTAAAATTTGATGTAACTCACTAAGAATGTATAGACGTGCGTACATTGAATTAAATAAGGTGAAATTGGCAATTTTGTCAGAACGGCCTTTGTATGAGGGCTTCGAATTCAGTAACAGTGACAGCAACAAGGTTAGTCGAATGTTAAAGAAAAAGGCAAGATTTTAACACTATACTAATCCGGCATTATCAAAAAATATCTTAAATGGTTTTCAGGGAAAACAGAACGCATTGATGAGACCGTTCAAGATCAGAGCAAACTGACGTTCACCTCCGATGACGTAACACGTTTACGTTTACTGCTACATTTACTGGATATCTGGTCTCAGAAAGCCCGAGTTCTCATAGTGAGTGACAATTACAAGCTTTCCTTAAAAAAAAAATGACTGGTCGCAAGAGAAGCAGTAAGTTTGGGTCAAGGGAAACAAATCTTAATTACCGCTCCTCGTGCGGCCAGTCACTGGGTGTCTGAGCTATCGGGCGAAACGCCTGGAACTAATTAAGCAAATGAGCTTCGATAAATCTAATCCTTGCTTAAGGTGGCTCCCTATAGTTTTACGATCGCACGAGCGCTGAGAAAGTAATCTGCGCGCGCTCAAAGGAAACGTCAGTGTTTTTTGATATTTTATTGCGTCAACATGAGCACAAAAAGCAAAACTGATAGTGAATTTTCTCGCGTTTCCTTCGGTGAAATTCCGTTAAATTTGGCAGATTGCTAGTTAATATTTTATTTTAGTCAGGGAAATCTATAAGACCAGATTTTTTGCAGCGGTAAAAGACATAAATTTGAAAATATCGAAAAAAAACTGCCTTTACAAACCCCACCTTTTTTTGTGTTTAAAATTCGTATCCTGCTGGAAGCGATGTGATGTAAAAATTTTGGAAGATTTCACCGAAGGAAATTCATGAAAATCACAAATAAAGCCATAAAAACAGTAAAAACTACATTTGTTTGGGCATTTAAAATTCAAGACTTATTATATGTAATAAGTTTGAGAGGACTAGGTGTGAAAGTGAATGCAAAAAACAGCATTCAAAACATAACACTTGCGCGCGCAACGCCATAAATGATTACCCTATGGAGACACCTTAAGGTCATTCCTCACATTTGCATTGCGCATCCTTACTGCGCATAATTTATGGCGTCATTAGCGCGCGCTCGTGCACGCGTACATTGAAAACATGACGGATTTGCCTTGATATTGAGCTCTGTCAGTTGAAAAATGGCTCTAGCTCACCAACGAGCATGGGCACCCCAATTTTTTTTCCAGTCATTGTAATCAACTAATCATAAGCTTTACGTGAGAAAAGATTGATCTAATTTCTATTGCTGAGAATTGAATAAATAAGAAAAATAGCAGATACACTGTGGTCTTTTCTATTTTGTAGTCGGTAGCCACGTCAAGAAATTTGGTTCAAATTTTTAATCAAGGATTTAGCTTTCTGCCTGAATCAAACTTAAAACGTTTATTTGTGTCCGACACATTGTATTGACTGTAGTTTAATGCGTGTTCTTATGAGTCCGGGCTCACAAAGATGTTACAATTACTGGGAATGCGTTCTTATAATAAGCATTAAATACATGTAATGCCAAAATGGGGCATTTTCAATGCCTCACTGCTCCTTAATGAGCATGGGCACCCCCCTTTTTTATTTCAAAATTGAAGTTATCATATGACAAATATTCAGTAGACAAAGTTTGAGCAAAAATCTATTGTCACTTTTATTTCAGAGGAATTACCTTAAGTCGTTCTCCATCTCGGCCTATAGATGGTCGTTAAAAAGGATGCAAAGAGGGCGCTTGCAATGATCACTATCACTATTTCAATATTTTATGCCGATTGTCGCAAAAACTGCACAAAACAAACCAAAACACATCAGATCAACAGAATGGTGGAGGGGGCGGGGTAGGAGGTGGGGGAAGAGCTAGCGCTTTTCACTGGCTCTGTCAATAAACATGCTATAAATATTCCACCATGACTTGAAATTATTTAAACATAGTATCATGATCATTCGTACATCGTACTTCACCATTTTCTTTTTTTTTTTTTTTTCAAAATTAACATCTGAAATTTTCATGACTTATAATTAGGGAAGAGCAAAAAATATATTCGCGCCCTCTTAAAAGTATATTTTTAACTGAAGTGAGAGCAACTATAATAATAATCATGAATAGGATTGTGCCTGAACAAAGATCCATTTTAATGGTGGCACATGTTCGAAAGTACAAGTTCCCCTGTATGATTTTCATAGAAAATACTTTATGGCTTTTATTTACCTACCCAGAAACCGAAGTGACCACGCAATGCTTTTCTCTACTCGGATAATCTTGACTTTTCAGCGGATCTCACAGATTCGACTGTCAACAGGGTAAGAAGTACACTCTTTATACGAATGGTCTTGAAAGTTTGAGTTAAAATGAAAGACTTTTACCTCAATAGCATATTCGCACGTTGTCGTCATTTGGCTACAACTACCAGAATTCCTTTCGTTTTCTCTTTATCATTAAATTTTGTAGCCCCAGTGGGGTTTAAATAACAATTGCCCTGATTCGCCAAAGAAACAGAAAAACTGAAGGATTCTGGTAGTTGTAGTCAAATGACGCCATCATGCAAATCGCCTATTCCTCAAGGCGATTCTCAGTTCCCTCCGGTCGCAAGAACGCGTGTTGTGTTTCATTTGTTTGTTTGTCTGTTTGTTTTTGTGTTGTTAATGTTGTTGTTAGTTTTTTCTTTCTTTCTTTCTTTCTTTTTTATTGGAGTTCACTTTGTAAACCACAACAATATTCTTCATTTATACGCATGTGCAGACAACAGACGCAGGAATTCTTACTGATGATATACAGAAGTCTGAAACATTTAAGGTAGCCGTGAATTTGGTGAGGAATACCTCGTGTGACACCAAAGTACAGAAAGCAAGCAAGGAGTTAGAAACACCTTTAATCGGTTTTAGCTTAACGATGAGAAGAGTAGTAAGTTTGGATACCTCATTGTGATCTCGCAATAGAATGAAAGGGTGCGTTCCCAGCTTGGGAAAATTAGAGATTGGAGTTTTATCAAAACAGATTTTACGTTTCTTCACTAAACAGATTAATTCAAGGGATCATGGTGCATCAAAGCAACCAAAGAATCCAGTAATTGTTAGATCCAAAAACGGACTTTGCAGGTTAATCCAAGATCACTGGGATCATGGTGCATCAAAAGAACTGATCGCGGAGAATCCTTACCCCGAGTGGGGCCCTCGGTTCCTTTGATGCACCATTATCCGAGTCAAGCCTGGGTAAATCCGTCTCGTAATGAAACGTTAAATCAGTTTTTTGCAGTTTAGAATGCAATTAATCTCGGATTTTCTCAAAGAAGAGCACCCTAGTTATGAGGTGACTGTAATGATATTGCGTGACCGGAAAGCAGCTCTAGTAAACCGAGTATTTTCAATTTCAATGAATGAATTGCCAGCAATCGGATATCCATGTCATATACGTGCAAAGAGCTCTGAGATCGTCAAAGGGCAAACATGCATTGCAAGTACAGAGTCGCTAGAAGGAAATGTGTTAGCGAAAAGTTGTTTCGACGCCAAAAACAACGATTTTGGAGAGAGTTCAGCGGTTTTTCGCCAATGCTTTATTGCAAATGGATTTGGGTACTGTTGATACATGGAAAATGTAAGTTTTTGTTTCAATAACCGTCAAGTATGTGGTAAAATTTACTGATAAACTTCCTTGCTTGCGTGAGGTTTATTGCGAAATTTCCATTGAAGAGAATATTTCAAAACACGCCTAACCGGAGCAAAAGGTAGAAAAGACCCTCCGAGAAGTTACAGATAAAGACAGAAAAGAAGTTCTAAAACAGAAATCGAGAATGCACAAGAAACTTCTACCCCCCCTTTTTTTTTTCTTTTGTCACGCAATTTCAACTGTCCTTACCAAAATTTGAAACCATAATCACGGACAAATGACATTTTTAAATACAAAAATTCTTAAAGAGATATTCAAGGAACCACCCTTGAATCGCTTAAAGACGTGCTTGTGTGACGATAGGTTTTTCCTGCAACACTGTAAATTTTCGGACTGAACGGACACTTGAATTGACAACTGGGGGAATCTAACTCTGGAGAGCACTGCTTTGCTGCGGGAACGGAAATTCGTCACAATTTCCTGGTACACGAGGATCTACTTCAATGGTCTTCACTACGGACGTCAAGGAAGAGACATAACTTGGTCCAACAGTAGTTTATTCTGCACTCTAACGTCGAGGGTGAAACTGACATACTCGGCGGAGTAGCCGCTGTAAAATCGTAACGATGTAGCCGATGTAATCGATGTAATCGAAAAAGCTTTACAAACGTACTTGCTTATATATCATCCTTTACACGTCAAGTGTTTACAATATGCTAATGTAACTTCAAGTATACAATACGAGCGGAAAGTACTTAATTAAGATAGCGAATTCTAATCAACAGCACGAGGCTTCCAAAATTAAAAATAGAGTGCTAGGATTAGAATTACACAGGCTGAGATTAAGATAGACCAACTTAGGAAATTAAAAGTGAGATACCTAAATTTGAAATTCTGAATTGGTGTTACCGACAGCAAGAAAAATTATCCTATGAATAGAAAGCATTAAAAACTCCATTAGTGAAAAGTAGTTCAGCTGGCTAACCTCCGA
The DNA here is from genome assembly GCF_042242905.1 of Orbicella faveolata. Lineage (NCBI taxonomy): Eukaryota > Metazoa > Cnidaria > Anthozoa > Scleractinia > Merulinidae > Orbicella > Orbicella faveolata. Next base: position 26,574,003 of record NW_028301563.1, read on the forward strand.
GAAAACTAATAAAACTTCATTAGAGAAAAGTAGTTCAGCTGGCTAGTTTCTGGGGGAACGGAAAGTAGATTGTAATAATAAAAGAAACTCAAATGACCCGATAACGAACTACTTGTCTTCTAAATGAAAGTTAGTGAAACAGCGTTGCACACGCTCAGGTGTACAAAGAGTCGGCAAAGTACAAAGTAGAACAATAACTTTAGATTTCTAGCTGTTAACTGAAAAGAGGCTACTGTTGGCTTTTCTATATTTTCGTGTCGGTTATAATATTTCTCGAAAGCGAATACATGCATTCCAATTCGGACAAATGACCAACTGGTGAATAAAACTGCGATCCGCAAGTTCCCTATTACTGAACCAAATTACATTTAAAGGGCTCGGAAGCGAGCAATTTACAATATTCTCATAACAATACTCCGAGTGAACGTAAAATAATAATAATTCGGTCGCGGTAAAGAACGGTTGGGACTACTTCGCCTATTGCTCCGTAGCATTCCTCCCACCTTAATTCGAGACCTCCTGGTCGAGCAAGACGTATAAAAGGAATTTACAACTCAACTTGACTATCTGAACATGGTTTACAAGCGTTAAAATGGTCTCCAGAAAATTCCTAAAAATCTTTCTTGGTACTTTAATATTCCTTATCAAATTTCGTTCCATTAGCTTGTCTCTTTTGGAAAAACTGTCTACTTGTCTACTTCGACACTGAAATCCCTCCTATAATCTCATTTCTACGAGGATATATTTCTCATTAACCTGTTTGTCTATATGCGTCAATAATGCGTTACTTCTTCAATGTCATCAACACCTCTTCCTCTCTCAAAATTCCTGGTCAAATGTAAACTGGCTCTCTTGATTCTTTACATTTCGGTAGACATGAATCTCTTGTGGTAACCCGAAACTGTTTTCTTGGCTTGAAGACATGGCCTTTAAGGTTTTCTGAACATCACCGGTTTCAAAGAGCGATACGACTAACTTCAATGTTTTAACTCTCGGTACGTTTCTTTCATTTTGGGCTTCACTCTGGTCAGATCTCTTGTGATTCGCTAGGCTAAGTGGGGTACAAATTTCGGGACCACCTTGAAGGATATCATCGGGGGTTTCCTGGGTGAAGAACTTGGGCAGTTTCTGAATAACGGGCTTGTCGTTGTTTTCCGTTGGTGGCGTGCATGAAGCTGTCAGTAGGTATAGGACAATGAGCAGCAAAAGTAGCAGTGACGGGTGAGAAAACATCAATTTGTTCTTTTCATTGCGTTGAACAAATTTGGACTCTAAAATCTCTGGAAAAGGCGCTAGATTTGCATAACTGACCACGGTGTTCTTTTCTTTCAACTTCTGCTGGGAAAGGAAGGTTCCCATCACTGGCACAGTCTTTGTGCTGGCTTGTTCTCGAACGTATCCTGTTCCTTTGAAGGAAAGAGTACCGTCTACCAGATCAATAAGGGCTCCGTTCTTTTGTAGAAAATCTCGACCAAGGATAGCATCGTAGGTCAGGTTCTGCATGACATGAAACTCACAGGTATATTCTCTTGCTTGCAACTGTAAAGGTATCGTAATCTTTCCTAACACTGGGACTTTCTCTCCGCTTACTGTCTGGACAGCCGATAAGGAACCTTCGCTCATATTAGGCGGGAATTGACCATAAATCTTCGTGAAAAACTGTTCGTGTATGGCCGATACGCACGCTCCAGTATCCACGAGTAACTGAACTGCTTGGCCTGCTATTTCACATTCTGTAGTTAGATCACTGCACTTTAGCTTGAAATCCTTTTTACCAGACGAGAAATCGTTGCTTGGCTGAGCTGCTGACTTCGATTGACGGTGTTTTGTTGCGGGCAAAGATACTTGCTTATGCGAGATTTGTGGTTGTCGCTTATTGGCTCTTGTCAGCTTCACTTCTTGTTGTGACTGTGTTGTACTTGTTGCTTTTTCCTGGCTGTTTGTCTTCTCCTGCTTTGGTAGCGCGGTTAACACACGATCTGACGAGTTTTCTTCTCCTTCAAATGTTAGTTTGCAAGTGCGTACTGGCTGACGGGAGCTTTGTTCAGCTGATCCTGAACTCCTTACTTTGTTGTCATGGTAATTTAGAACTCGCTGGGCATACTGAGCATCTAATACGGACAAATGGGCCGAGGGATGAGTTGCCAGACACTGATTTTCTTCCTGATTGTAATTCGCATGGTACTCTTGGCTCCCTTCTTGGTTCTGGTACGGGCTTTCTGGCTGGTAATAATAGTAACAGTTATATTGGATATGGCCAGTGCGTCCACACCTATAGCACACGGTGCGGTTACGTCGGGCGAGGCGGTCCATGCGATTTACTCGTCGGTTCAGATTTTCTAAACCGTTTTCCATTCGGCGAATTTCTTTAAGCAACTCCGACGTCTCTCTATTGTTGGCTTCTGAAAACGCGGCGATGTTACCTGTATTTCCATCTCTGACGTGACTGCCGTCAAATTTTCTTGATACTTTTTCTCCAACTTTGAGTTTCTCCAACTTTGTTTGCAATTCTGGTGGTTGCTGATTGCTTGGATTACCTGGGAAGCCTGACTTGGGTAGTTCACCTTTATAGATGTCTCGTGTAAACTGTTTATCAATTACTGTCATGCCTGCTCCGGTATCTACGAGTAACTTAATGTCTTGGCCATGTAGCTGGGCGGTGACTGTTAGGTCACGTGGCTTGGCTTGCTTATTTGTAATGTTACACTGTTCATCGGTTGAAGGTGAAGTTTCACGTTCTGTCTGGACAGGATCTGGCTTATGGTTAGGCAAGCTGTCATTATTGACTTCAGTGGATTCTCTTCCGGCGGAAGTACTATGTCGTGGCTGAGAGAGATCTGGGTCCGAGGGATTCCGGATGTTCTCGTTCGTGCATAGGTCAACAATAACATCTGTATCCGCTGAAATTCTGGTTTTGGTACGGCGTACAGCGTTAGGAAATGGGACATCATGGTTTTTCTGACTCTGTGGTAAGTTATTCCTTTGGTCTCCACTGAGTTTGTTCGGTTTCAGCGGACTAGTGACCAGGGGCTGACGGATTTCCGGTTTGGGCTTAGTTTCCAGGTTTCCAGGTAACTCGCGCTCGGGACGGGCAGCGGTTGTTACTTCACCAGTTGCTTTGTTTTCATTATTCGGCTCCATTGTTCGTTGACCACTTTCGGAGTTTGGTTTTGATACTTTAATAACCACAGTTGGCGACTGGTTTTCCTTTCCTTGACCTGGCTGGAACACTTCTGGGACCAAGTGAGACGTATTTGGCAACTGCTGAGATAGTTCCTTGCCAATTTGCGATCCGACATCGCTCCAGTTTATTCTTGGAAACTCGCCTCCTTCTTTTGGAATTGTCTGGTGAATTGTATTTTGTTCTAGCGGAGCGACGAAACTATCCTCGTAATCTCCATCATCGAGCACGGCCATTCGCGGGCCACTTGCATTGAACTGAGAAGGCAATTCGCTCCGTCGTTGGGATTGATTGTAGCCCGAGCGGGAAGGATAATTTTCACTTGTTTGACGTCGCTGCTGGTTCGGCTGGAATCGGTCGTAGTTACTGGTTTCGCGTGAAGATCTCTGGTTACAATTTTGTTGAATATGTCCAACTCTTCCGCAAGTATAACAGATGGGTCGACCTTCTCGTGTTCGCTGTCTCGGCTGATCAACCTGATTTGGCGGATTTCGTCGAGCCAGCCCTTTAATCCGAGCATCCATTTGGCGAGAAAGTTCTTCTAATTTATCTTCCATTCGTCGAAGTTCGCGCATGAAATCTGGATTTTCTCTCCTGTTTGGTTCTGCATATGCTGCCAGAATCGCTGTATTGTCACCCTTGGATGGCGTTTTCTCTACAAGTTCATTTAATTTTGCTTGTAATTGCGACGGTTGCTGTATACCTGGGTTAGCCGGGAGGCCTGCAATCCATGCATCAAGCCTGGCAAGGAGTTTAGCGTCAGTTAACGTATCCTCTGCCTTAGCGGGTTCCTTATTTTTTTGAAGTTTTTCGCTTATCTCTTCCATTTTTGCTAGGAGCGCACGGCTGGTCGCGCTTGCTTCAGTTATTCCAGTGGGATGACTCGGTTGTCGCGCCACGCCAGTTACAGGAGAACCCATGGTGTTTTTCACTGCACAAGTCAGCCTTGCTATTTCTTCAGCCTCGCGGAATGACTTGGGTTGTCTTAACAGTACTGTCTCCCTGACTTCTGGCCGTAACCCTTGGACAAAGTGACGCATCTTTTCCGCATCAGTAATGCTCAACCGCCTGAACTTGTTTGTTAAGTCAGTTAGATATGTGTCCAAAGGTTCTATTGCTCCCTGTTGGCGAGTGGTAACTGCCTGCCAAATTATCCAGCTCTGGTTATCATTTGCAAACCTCTCTCTCAAAGAATCCCTCAGGTCGGCGTACGTGGACTTCTGATCAAGGGGTAAGGAGTAATAGAAATCTTCTGCGGGTCCGGCTAGATTCATTACCAGCTCCGCCTGCGCTGTTCTACTGGTTAGGTCTATGCGGCGAAGAGTTAGGTAATTTTCTATTTTATCCAACCATCGGTTCACATCTTCAGAGTCATAACCATGGAAAGGGGCTGGTCTTCGCGTGCTGACTGTTTCTGGAATTGGTGCTTGCTCCAATGCACTGGCTGTTTGCTGTTGGGTCCTCTGTTGTAACCTCAACTGGGTATGTAGAGTAGCCATTTGTTCTCTTAATTCTCTAAGTGTTTCAGCTTCCATGATGACTGATAGGTCGGGTTGATTTCTCTCGCTTTCTATTCTCTTTTCTTTGTTATTGTTTTGATTTTCTTCGTGTTCGCTATCCTCTGAATCTTCTCGCTCGCTTTCCGTTTCTGTGTATCTGAAGTCGGCGCTAGGGACAGAGTCGCTGCGAGTCTTTGTTTTGTTTTGTTTTGGTTTTTTTTATAATTTATGCTATCTCCTACTTGACTGTGATTAGTCAACTGTGAATTAATTAACAGGTTTGAGTTATGTGCTAAACTCGAGTTCTGTTCTAGATCTGGCTCTTCGTTTTCGGGTTCGCTGATTTCTTCGACTTCTAAAGCAATCTGAGGGCCGATCTGTAACTGCCTGGAGTCAATTGGAGTGAAGTCTTCTAAGGAACTGCTATCGCTTGTTGCACGCGGTCCACAGGGAGTGGCTTGTTTTGATGAACTCGGTTGAACAATGGACGACTCTTGGCGTTGTTCTACACTGATATTTATGGCTTCTCTGTTCGTACTATCGGCCTGACTTGGACTGGAAAATGCGGTGGACAAACGTGGGCCGTCTCTGGGTCTGCTTGGTTGGATTTCTTCGTTTAAATCTAACGCGTGCGTCGACGACTCGTGGACGACACTTCGATAATATGGTAATTCACACAACAATGTACAATTCTCTTCTTCTGACAACGAAGCTTGTACTTCTTTATTTACCTTAGGCGTACTGGCTTTAACTACGGGAACGGCTGATTTCCTACTTCGTACATTATACGGCGAAAGTTTCTTCTTAAAAACTCTCTTCACGGACTTCATATATGAGGACAAAGAATTGATTTTTGTACTCACGTTACTTGAGCGGCTTTTATCCTTTGTTCGCACTCAAGGGATTACAACAACTAGCGTCTTTGGTGAACTTGAATCTGCTCTGGCGCCTTGATAACGTCCTTGGAAGATCCACAAAGTACCACTCTTCTTCAATCACTGTGACGATAAGTTTTCTCGGTAAGCTACTGTGACGATAAGTTTTTCCTGCAACACTGTAAATTTTCGGACTGAACGGACACTTGAATTGACAACTGGGGGAATCTAACTCTGGAGAGCACTGCTTTGCTGCGGGAACGGAAATTCGTCACAATTTCCTGGTACACGAGGATCTACTTCAATGGTCTTCACTACGGACGTCAAGGAAGAGACATAACTTGGTCCAACAGTAGTTTATTCTGCACTCTAACGTCGAGGGTGAAACTGACATACTCGGCGGAGTAGCCGCTGTAAAATCGTAACGATGTAGCCGATGTAATCGATGTAATCGAAAAAGCTTTACAAACGTACTTGCTTATATATCATCCTTTACACGTCAAGTGTTTACAATATGCTAATGTAACTTCAAGTATACAATACGAGCGGAAAGTACTTAATTAAGATAGCGAATTCTAATCAACAGCACGAGGCTTCCAAAATTAAAAATAGAGTGCTAGGATTAGAATTACACAGGCTGAGATTAAGATAGACCAACTTAGGAAATTAAAAGTGAGATACCTAAATTTGAAATTCTGAATTGGTGTTACCGACAGCAAGAAAAATTATCCTATGAATAGAAAGCATTAAAAACTCCATTAGTGAAAAGTAGTTCAGCTGGCTAACCTCCGAGAAAACTAATAAAACTTCATTAGAGAAAAGTAGTTCAGCTGGCTAGTTTCTGGGGGAACGGAAAGTAGATTGTAATAATAAAAGAAACTCAAATGACCCGATAACGAACTACTTGTCTTCTAAATGAAAGTTAGTGAAACAGCGTTGCACACGCTCAGGTGTACAAAGAGTCGGCAAAGTACAAAGTAGAACAATAACTTTAGATTTCTAGCTGTTAACTGAAAAGAGGCTACTGTTGGCTTTTCTATATTTTCGTGTCGGTTATAATATTTCTCGAAAGCGAATACATGCATTCCAACTCGGACAAATGACCAACTGGTGAATAAAACTGCGATCCGCAAGTTCCCTATTACTGAACCAAATTACATTTAAAGGGCTCGGAAGCGAGCAATTTACAATATTCTCATAACAATACTCCGAGTGAACGTAAAATAATAATAATTCGGTCGCGGTAAAGAACGGTTGGGACTACTTCGCCTATTGCTCCGTAGCACTTGTAAAGCGAAACAAAGGCTTTGAACAACATAATATAATGGCCACACAGTATGGGACTCACGATCTGTCTACACATTTTAATCAAACTCCCCCCCCCCCCCCCCCCCCCCCCACCGCAGGGGGTAGTACTCCCATATATGGGTTATATAGGTATGTGCGGCCCGAAACGGTAGGGTTTTTCAGTCGTTTTGGTCATAAATAGGGTACGATTTTGGCCACTTTGGTTAGGGTATGGTTTTAGCACTCTAGTCTTGAATTGAGTATGTTTCTTGGAAGAAGCTACCTTTTTATCTTTATCGATTTTTAACTCTTATTATTCGTAGTATGTTTGAAATTGTAAGTCCAGTTTATTATTTGTAACCATTTTTAATAGTAACTTAATTAAGTATTTTATTGTAAATAATATCGTATTTTAGCATTTTATTGTAAATAATATATTTTTAGCATTCTAATTATTTTAAGCTGAGGGCCCCAAGTTTATCAGTAACTTAAGTTACTGTCACGGGTCACCCTCATTAAATAAAGTCTTTCACTTCACTTCACTTCACATCGATAAAACAGTCTAGAAAAGCCCTTCAAAACTTATGCTTGGGGCAACTGTGTCAGCCGCAATGGCCATAAATAGGCTATCGAATTTTTGGACAGGTCATAAATAGGGTAGCAAAAAACGCAGATTTTGGTCATAAATGGGGTAAGGGTTTTGGGAAGTGGGCCGCAGACCCCTACTCAACTTTTCTGAAAGACCCTACCCCGGTACCTCACACAGCACAATGATTGGCATCGGGCTTATTTCCATTATTTTTTTTTTTTTGTATGACTGAGCTTCAAAGTAAGCCAGAAGTAGCCTGTACACAACTTAAAAGGTTTTACTGGGTTAATTTCTCCCGACTTATACCTGATTAATTTTGTAACATTTTGAGACCAGCACGCGATGTAATTTCACAATAAAACTCATGGAAGCAAGGGAGTTTATCGGTAGATTATATCACATGTTTCACCGTTATTCAAACAAAAACTTACATATTAAACGTATCAAAATTGCCCAAATCAATTTGCGATAAAACGAAGGCGAAAAAGCGTTGATCACTCTCCAAAATAGTTATTTTTTTTAGTACCTTTCCACTTTTCATTATGTACAAGCGACTTGCAATGTTTGCCCCCTAACCGTCCCAGAGTTCTTTGCGCAAGATTAATGCAACTCATTCATTGATATGGGTAAAATTTTTAAATGATGGAACTCTATCCACGTAGCGCATTGATCGTCCCACCTCACGCATCCTCACAGCCCAAGTAATGTGCTGTTTTCTTTACAAAACCCTCAAAGACGTCTACTATCTCCTGCAGGGTGTGAAAAAAATATCAAAAACTTCTAAGACAGTTCCGCGTTAAGTCGTGAAATATATATATAAACTTTGTCCTAGAGATAGACCTCACTCTTACAGATTTAATAGTCCAGTACAGGCCCTTTATTTGCCATGCCTTAGCGTTGGGTTTCAGAGAGAGATCCAGAAATATACAAGACAATGAAAAGTTTTGAAATGAAGAAATGCTCTGTCAATTTTTGCTACATCTTAAAGCGTTTTCACAGGAACTGGCGGACATTTCAGTGGAGATTTGAAAATTTAAAAAGAGGTTTCTGAAACTCTATAAATGTCTCCATGAGATATATCTTTCAAAGGTTCTTTTTCCGTTACATTTTCGACTGGATTGTCATTTGATCGTTTTTAAAATTTAAGTTCTTATAACTTATGATATTTGATGATTATTTAGATTTTCGGAATTCTCATTGGTAAGGAGTGTATAACAAATGGTGGAAAATTTGAAAAGTTTCTGTGTTTTTCCGTGCAATAGATTATTTACCTTTTTTTTTTTAATGAAAGGGGGTTTGACCTAAAGGGCTACGTCAGTCCAACTTCAACGTTGGAACCTAATGTACAAGGTGAAGAATTAAAGAATAGGCCATGTCTTAATTACCTGTAGCCTCTTTTTCTAAGTAAGTCTTGGTTTCCATCTTTTTATATGGAAATCAGATTTCAGTGACATGCAAATTATAGTCATTTCCATATGAATGGCTGTGCATCAGGCCTCGGTTTGATAGAGAGGCTTAAGGGAATTCGGAAAATGGGTTGATTTTGTTCGGTATTTCCTGACCGTCGTTCGCAAATTGTCTTTCATATTTTTACAGAAGCATTCGTATCATAGGGAAGCTATCTCATTTTTGTTTTTGTGTTTTTATTTCTTGTAAGATTCATTTTTAACCCATGAATTGGGCAAATAAATTAAGGGTTGCAGTGGTGGATCAGATTATGCTAATGATGCTAGGTCGATTATCTGTTAACTTCTCGCAACTCTTCTGTTTTGCGCGCTCATACATCGATTGATATCTCTAGGACAGCACGTTACGTCACTGCACTCAAAATGGAACTGTTAGCTCAAAATAACTCAAAGTAAATGTTTGTTAGAACTTCTGGTTAATTTGTGTTAAAGGTAGCTTGTAACTGTTCGTTCAAATAACTCAAATTAATTTGTTTCAAAATTTCCTGGTCATTTGTCTGTCAGGGAAATTAAAGTATTAAACTAAATCGTTCGGGCGTACATCACGCTACGGTCACTAGATACTGCGAAGGGGTTTAATTCACGTCACGGAAAGTTTGGCCTATATCTGCCAACAATATGTGTTACTGCGTTGGTAAACTGTTTTTAAATATTTTTTCTTTTACGAGAATATATAAAGTCCGGAGAAAAGATCTTTATGGAAGTTTACTGATAAAATTGTTATTTTCAGTTAATTAAAGAAGCTCTTTGGCTATTGCTCAGTGTAATTTTTCCTCCTTAAAACATGAGTGTTTTTTTTTTTATGAAAAGAGTTATTTCATGTAGCAAGGATGAGTTTTTACTCGTTTGTCTCACGATGGAGTCACTTTGAGATGTTGACGTAACGAACCTTTGAACCAACAAAACAAGACGGTGTTGTTTATAAGATTCCTTGCGAATGCGGCTGAGTGTATATCGGAGAAACAGGGAAAGCTATTCGAGAGAAGATAAAAGAACATGACAGAGACATACGGCCTTCTCCTACGCGAACCTCCGCAATTTCGGTGCACGCCAACGAGGCGGGGCATTTACCCATTTGGGAGAAGTCAAGTTTATTGATCGTGACCCTCACTGGTACACACGAAGGGTCAAGGAAGATATCTATATTACACTTCATCCAAATAAAATCAATAGAGATAGTGGGATCGAAATTCCTGAAGCATAGATACCTACAATCAAAAAGCACAACAAACCGTCAATTACAAAGCGGGCCTCTGAGGGAACAAAGGACACAAAGTTGGAATAACTGAATGAGGATCGGAATGCATCAATAGCAGCGAACCAACGCGCTACAAATAGCGATACGTGAATAATTGACCTCACCGCCAGAAGAAGACTAGCAGTATAGCAGTCGAAACCGGTCGCGATCAACATCTCAAAGTGACTCCATCTTGAGACAAACAAGTGAAAATTCATCTATCCTATCTTACACCAATAGACACATCTTTAATGGCACAGAACACTACATGTTGGCTCAAAGATCTGAATTTAATGCTCTCGAGACAAGACCAATATCACACTCGTTCCCAACATCAAACATTAAATTCAGATCTTCTGGACATAGTACAATATCCTCTAGTTATTAATGTATATGGCTGTGGCTCACAAGGACTGAGCACTACCGAATTCACGAATTTTATTGGCTGAAATCGATATTGGAAGCGGTATAGATATTCCCATCTAAACCGGCATTTAGACCGGTTAAATTTTGCGTGAAAAAGTTGCAAACTAAAATGCAAAAATATTGACTTTTTTCATCTAACAATATTTATTTATGAAAGTGCCAAAAGAACAAATAAGGACAAAAGTGTAGAAGACGCGCAATTTTTGGTAGAATTAAGTTCGGCTCATCGCCGTTCGCAAGAAAATGTCAGCTGGTACAAACCTGTTACATTAAACGAATTAATTTTTCTACGGTTTGCCATATAATAAACATTTTATTAATCGAGCTTAGTCGGTCTGTATGAGAATCTTGACCTCGGTCGTATGTACAGACCTGACTGCGTTTGGTCTGTAGTCACGACCTCGGTCAAGATTCTCCCATACAGACCTCCTGCTCGGTTAAGAAGAGTTAAAATGTAGCATTACAAAAAATCTAAAAGGCAAAAAGACCGACACGCACCGCTAATCAGAACACTATTTTGAACTAAATCATCGTGTAGGCTTGGGTTTTATCGGTTAATAATCCAAGCAAAACGGAAATAATAGACTTTTATCAAACTCTCCATCCAGTTAGCCTGTTAGGCGTCCGTTCTGGGCTGCCCTTTTAACGAAAATAAAGGTCGAATTAAGTTTTGCCAAATTGAATTTAAGAGTATGAAATAGATTGCTGTTACTTAATCTAGTTCGATAGCACGTTTTTGATCTGTTTCTGGGCTATGCTTGATATATAAGTTTACTTCAAATTATCCGTAAGCTATATTGTTACAACTAATGCAACACTATTCACTGATTTCGCTGAGTCCGGCTTTATTACTGGACATGCTACAATATTAAGAATGGTAAAGAAATGAAACATAACGTCAAGTTTTGTAAATATGAAATTTAATTTAGCCGAAGAAATTACCGAAAGCTTACCAACAAAAACCCAACAGGTGCCTCCAGAATTTTACGCCATGTCAGTCATGTGAGCAGAAAAAATTGGTTATGCGGTCAATGTTCTACATGTGCCGCTGGGTTTCTGCCTGCCTCATAGCTGAGCTATGATCTAAACATTAGTTAACTGGTGACGGGTCCATCTTGAACCTGAAGATGACTACCTATGTACTGAAGTAAAAGTCTTTTATAACGGTCGCTGCTATTACCCAGAAAATAACTACTTCTTTCGATGAGGATGTCGGATTTTGACTAAACAAAACATCAAAAAATTTATACTTTGTGTGCAAAGAATTTGAATCACTGAACACGGATGTATTAATTATAGATGAGCTGTCTATGAGCTCATCAATTGTAACTTATTTAACTTGTGGTGGATCTTACAACTTGTAGTTTTCGTCTTCAACCATTTGAGAGTGATCTCCGACTCTAAAAGGTAAGAGAACTCTGTAGTAGGACCCAGAAACGATGATATCTTAAAATATTTGATCAATGTCTGCTTTAAGCAGAAACACTCTAATGAAGGTTTTATTAAGGCCTGTGCCTAGGCTGTTATAACTGCTTAGTCGTAATTTAAAAAGGATTCAAGGGATTAATTTTCATGGTAACAACTTCTAGTTGTGTGTTTCGAATTCGCAAATAAGTGCTTGTCGCTAAACTAAAGCTTCTAAGAGAAAACACGACAATGTTAAATGGGGAGTAATCCAGACGCATCTTTAACAAAGGCAAGTCAAAGATACAGATGATAGAAAAAAATCATAGCAAGGGGGAAACCAAATGAGCTGTAGATCATTTCAGGTTGTCATACAAACGCTACTAAAAAAATATTATAAATAAATAAAAGGAAAAGGGCTTTGATAAAATTTTGTCCAGTTGAATAAAATCTTTTCAAGACTGTCAACTGCGCCCAATAAGAAATAGCAACCAAACATACACCGTGGTTGACACACCAGCAGGTTTTTCGGCTTTTCAGCAGCCCTGGCTTCTAGTTCTCAGTCGGGCTATTACATGAACATCATTGAACTGGTGGTAAGATTATCCTAAACATGAAAAACAGCTCAAGGTTTCTTAAGTTCAGTCTTGTTGAGAAGTAGAAGCTATTGCGAGCAAATTCAATTACGCGAAGATTACACTTACATTTATAATCGAACACGGATCGAAATAAGTCCACAATCCCACTTCGCATAAAAGAATCGGTGTCGCTAAAACAATGCATTATTGGGCTTAAACATACGTGATTGATGGCATATTTATAACACAGCTACTAAAACATCCATCACTCCACTTGTGGCGAGTCTCGGGTTGGATGCGAAAGTCATTGAGCAGTTTCCTCAAATTTTTCTGAAGCACAAACTTCAACCAAGGCCGGATTGCGTGTAAAATTACTCCAGTTCTCATCATCAATTGTTTTGCAACGTGAAAAAGATATTTAGGACTTCTGCAACGAAACGCTTACACAGGCTCAACCCTGTACGTTTTAACCGGTTCTCAAATAATCAGATGCAAGGTGGAGGTATAAAGTAGCCACCAGTTGAGTGGAATGTAAGAAGATTAAGTGAGCTGACACCTGACAAGCAGGCACAAAATAACGCCAAAATAAAGGTATTTTTTCCCCATGAGGTTCTGTTATAAAATCGAAATAAACCTCAAGGAAACTATATCGACACTTTTAGGTCAGATTGTTAGATTAAAAAGTAAAATAAACGTAAAATAAAGCAAAATTCACAATAACCTCTGAACAGGCTCCGGCTGGAAGTGTCTGAGCGCGGCTGGAAGTGCCGAGAAGAAACTGGCTGCCGGAGGGTGAACTGGTGACGACAAGAGAGCCTGTTCATAGGCTAAATTCATAATCGCCTGCGAATCAACTGTTTAACTCCAATGACCTTTTCTTTCCCTCTAATGTTGTTTTCCCTCTTGCAAAATTCAAAATGGTTCTATATATAACGTCATTTTATGCTAATTCCAATCCTCTTTTTACTTTTGACTTGCTTACGTTTGGCAAGCCTCCTTTCAGTTGTGGAATTCGCAAGTAGGAACACTTTGTGAACTAATCCGATCGATGTGGATTGATTATATTGAATCTCAGGCATCCCCTTTTGCGTGGTCTTATCTTTCCAAGCGCCAAACACCTTTTTTTTTTTAATCTAAGGAGACTATAGAGTATATATGTTTAGTTTTCTTAAATTTGATAGGTAATGTCGTAATAAGCATACTATTTTCGTGATTAAACGCCGGGCCTCCGGGTAGATTTGCAAATAACACCCTCAAGGATATAAGGATATCCGGGATATAATTAGTTTTATAAACTCCAGCTCCTAATATAATGGAAACGTCAAATAGATACCAGATCAACGAAGCTAAGTTTGAAATAAACGCCAGGGCATGGTATTTGAAGACTTCTTGACTCGGTATGGAAAATAATAAAGGGTGGTATGATATGTAATGTAGGAAGGTTATTGTTACAATAGTCATTATGCTTTCATACCACTGTTCCTTTCTTGTATAAAACTTTTCCGCTAATCAAGTTCACAAGGATAAGTTTAAGTGGCGGAAAAAAAGAGCTGTGAAAGGGCGTCTTCCAAAACGTATTGTTACTACGTAATAAATAAATTCATATGACGTCATCAGACGACCTTTACGGCGCCATCTTGTTTTGATTACTGCAGAACTGACTGAAAGGCCGAGACAGATAGTCACAAACCTTGCAAAGTCCATTAAAGTTGATTTTGCTTGTTGATTTCTTGTTTTAAGTGTGAACCATGAAGACATTCCCTGCTGTTTTGGTGGCTTTTTACGCAGCAGTGTATGGAGGTAAGATTATTAAGAAGGGATTCACCAGAAGCTCCAGTAACAAGCGAACAGAGACTTTGTATCAAAATCAAAAGAAACCATTTCTAACAACACCAAATGTCAAAAACAGATTTAGAAGTTTATATGAAACACTCGAAAGTATTGGTGATATGAAAATCATTACGAAATTTTACCTATGTGTTTGCACAATTTCTCCGATCTTTAAATACATTTTCTCGAGTTCCCATAGGTAATTGTTTTGGTGTTATTTCAGGCAACTATTTATATCTTAAGCTTTTACAAAATGCAAAAAGAATATACTATCTTTCTGGTACAAGATTTTTTGTCCACTAAAAACTGAAATTGTCGATTTCCTATCGTATTTCGTCTTAACACGTCACGAATTTTTTTCTGCAATTTTTTTACGCCATATTTTACGCAGCACAGGAAACTTCACTGACGAAAGCACGGCTAAATGTTTCGTTTCATTATTCCGGGGAAAGGAGGAACTAAAATGCGACTAGTTTGCGTCAGAGAGATTCGGCTTTTGCGCTGGTAAATTTTGAGAAAACTTCTAATGAATATCTGCAGATCATTGAGAAATTCAACAATTTGGTCGCATTTGTCCAAAACTTATAAATATTTTTCAAAGCAGAACAAAACAATCAATCCTTTGGAGAAAACTTCATTCAAAAATCTAGTTCCGTACTATGTAAGCATAAACATTAGATGCAAAAAAAGATAAAATTTTGATACAACTTGCAGAGAATGTAGAACTAAAGAAAAATTGCATTTAACGATTTGAATAACCGTCAAACGATTTCTATACTATAGGTTATTTCCAGCTTTGCATGATAACATTGCCAGTTGGGTGTTTCGGACATTTCAACATTCACCTTTATTTCAACAAGCATAAATTAACCTAAATAAAGGTGAAATTAAATATATTTTAACTAGGCCTCCTCGAGGAACGGTTAAAAGTTGGCAATTTTTTCGAAAAGGTCTTTGTATGAAGGCTTCGAGCCTAGTCACAGTAACAATTCTAAACGAATGTCATAAGAAGAGGCAATGTGTTACAACATTCTCATGCATAATTCAGACAACATTATCATAAATTATCTTAACTTGAAGGGTTTTCAGTGGAGACAGAACGCATTGGCGAGACCGTTCAAGATCAGAGCAAACTGAACTTCTCTGCCGAACAGATATTAAATTTTCGTTCTCTGGTGGCTCAGGTTGATATACTTCAAAAGAAAACGAAAGACCTCATAGTAAGTAACAAGAACTTTCCTTTAAAAAGCAGCTGATTACAACAGAAGCAGTGAGCTTGGATGGAGGGAAAGAAACCCTATTGTTATTTAGTATAAATCTACTAGCGTTTTATCACGAATGCCATTCTCTGATTGGCTACGCTACTCACTATATATTCTGTGATAGATTGTAAGTAGCGCAGCACTGCGTCCTTAACAAAATGACGGTCGCTTCTTGGCGTTTTCGAAGTGTCTGTGAAGAGGATTTAGATAAAGTTTTGAACGACTAGTAGATTTATACTAAAACGCAGCCCTCGTCAACAATCACGCAATAGAAATGGAGAGCGAATAATCTAATTGTTTGATAGCTGGGGTCTAGTTGAATGATCTAACGCGCACTCTGACAGGTTGATGTATGGTCACGTGAGTGAGTGAGTGAGTGAGTGAGTGAGTGAGTGAGTGAGAATGGCCCACTCTCCCACTAACCCAAGGTTACTTTGACTTCTTCTTACCTTATTACTGTACAATAAAATCCAGGTATATAACAAACCACTTTTAAAATTAGTGGTCCTATAGGAAACAGTCAGTTGTGTTTTCCCTCGACTTTGTCTCGGGAAACATCGAGATCTAGCTGTTTTCCTCGGAACCAGTAACTAAGTGTATACGTAATTTTGCGGCATTTTGGACATACAGCCAGTCGTGTAGATGGTAATGTCATTACGAAAAGTCTACCTACCACCACATAATTATTAAGAACTCGCAAAACAGTCTCTCTTTTGCTGGAGAATCCGTGGGGGAGAACGCAAATCAAGTGAACGTGCGAGCGTGACTGCGAGCGTGACATACGAGCGGGGAGTGGCAAAGCCGCGAGCCACGAGTAGCGCGGGCGTCGGACGTCTTCCGACGCCCGCGCTACTTACGGCTCGCAGCTTCGCATTTGACGCTCGCACGCTCAATGTTGTTTTGTGTTCTTCGTTGCGTTCTTTCTCACGGATGTTCGAGCAAAGAGAGACTGCTCTCAGTCTAACTCTGTTATAACTTGCATGCATTGTGCGCCAACATACTTTTCATTATACAGGCATTGGCTTCCATTAACAAAGCGTTACAAAATCTTGAACTTTTCCTAGTCGTGGCAAGGGAAGATTACTGGACCTTTCTCTTGCTCTGAGGCTTCTTTTTTTTTTAACTTGGCAAAAGATGAAAGGATGAAAGCACTTGGACAGAATGCAATGTGCGCTCTGGCAGTAAACTTTACTTTTGCAATTTGCCACACTATCTCAATATAAGAAGTTACAGGGAGAACTGAAATCCAATTGGATTTATTTATGTTAAGTTAGCTATTTCCAGCGTAAAGAGTTAAAATTAACAGAATCTAAATTGGCTAAATAAGTTGAGGCTAGTTGGCATCATTTACTATGATTTGCAATTGCTATCATTACCGTAAGTCCTCGAATTAGCGCCCCCTCCCCCCCCGGTAGAATAAGCGCCCCCGGCTTCGAATTAGCGCCCCCTTCCTTCCCCTCCATTTTGTGGATGAGTAATGAGACAACAAAGCATCTATAGTTTTCGTCATGTGGTATTAGATTTGTACATTGTTTCAGTTTGTGAACACGTTTAGCGAACACGTTGAACACGTTAAGTACTAACGGTGCCCAAGTTTAAACTTTAGGATCAGCCTTTTATGTCAAAAACAGCGTATGTTATTGTTTACGCGCAGATGATGTATTAAAAAATGATCATGTCAGGTCACGATTTGGGAAAAATTAAATAAGCGCCCTCCCCCCCGCCCCGCCCCCCCCCTCCCCCCTCGAATAAGCGCCCCCGTCTTCTTCTTAATTTGAAATAAGCGCCCCGGGCGCTAATTCGAGGATTGACGGTTATGATAACACCTACTTCGTACGTTGTTCATCTTTCTTTCAAATTAACAACTGAAACTTTCATCACACATCGCTCTAAACATTCTTAAAAGAGGTTTCTTTTAATAGGAATGAAAAATACTAATTAAACTGTTGTTTGTACCGGGGTTTTGCCACAACAAAGGTTTGTGTCCCTTAATGAAGGTGTTTCAAAGTAGGGGTTCCCTTGAATGCTTTTCATGGAAAAATACTTCAAATATTTAATGGCTGTTTTTTTCCACCCAGATGCCGAAGTTGCCGCAAAATGTTACTATCACGGTATTAGATTCTTTGGACCTCACAGCGGATATCACTGTTTCCACTGTCAACAGGGTAAGAAGTACCATCCGTCTATATACAGAAATAGTCTTGATCGTAAAGACTAAACTCTCAGAATGAAAGTTCGTTGGAGTAAACCAAACAAACAAAAAGACAAACTTAAAACGTTGCCAGTAATATTGAACTTCGAGTAGGCCCGTGAATAGACCGTGTTGTAACTGCATCAGTAGTACACTGCAGTGTTTAAGCTAGACCTAGGTTTTTGATACGTGATTTCCCAGTCATGAATCACCCATAACGGTACGTCCTTCCACTTCAAACTGGAATAGACGCCAAAATACTGAAAATTCCAGTTTGAAGTGGAGGAGGTCGCGGCTAGCGGCCGCCATGTTGCGAGCCTTCTCTCCCTCCCGTGTGTTATCGGTATCCGGCGAGAAGTAGTCTCGTAAAAACACGCTTCAGACGGCCCAGGAAGGCGAAAAAACACCACAAATGAGTCGATTATCATTTCATGTAACTTTATTGGGATATTCAGACCGAGATTTAATTTGGATATGCAATTTTCAGAGCTTTATTCATAACTCTCATAGATTCAGTTCGCTTCATATATAGAGGATATTACACGATGGCGAGAAGATATGAATTTTATATTCGAGTGGCAAGAACAATATCTCACGAGTGAGCGAAGCGAACGAGTGAGATATTGTTCTTGCCACGAGAACATAAAATTCATATCTTCGAGCCAACGTGTAATGTTCTTTTTATTATATGGAGAAACCAATTCAACAAAAGCAAAAGGCGGGAATCGTGACTTCATTGAACGATACGACACTCACAAAGGTGACATACGGAAAATACGCCACTCGGGTCCCGGATGAAGTGGCGTATGGAATCTACGAGTGGTTTAGTTCCCAGTAAAGCACTCTTCTCCATATAATAAAAACAATTATTAAGCACGAGCACATCAGATCACATAGAGTGGTCCGCCTGTGACGTAACGTGACATACTCGAAAACTGCAACAAACCAAGCGCTATGAAAACAAAAGATAATGACAGGCCTACACGGACTTCCCTCGTGAATTGTGGTAGCGATGCATTTTACTCGTATGTGCTCGAAAGTTACTCGTATGTACTCGTAGGTTACTCGTATGTACTCGTATGTTACTCGTATGTACTAGTAAGTACGCGTATGTTACTGGTATGCACTCGTATGTTACTCGTATGTACTCGTTTGGTGTTTTAGTCACGATCTTGTGCATGAAGACTGACGAATGTATACAGGAGGAAACGAGTAAGGACACAATAACATAACTATAATGACATACGCATGCGCAGAATGAGTGGGATTCTCGATATAAGCTCATTCTTGAGTGAAACTCGTGTAGCGTTGGAAGAGAGAGTGGATTGCAAGCACTCTTATCAAGCAGTATAGCAAATTCCACAACATCATTTGCGGAATTTCAGAAGTCTGGGTCCGACAGGGCGTAATGATTGGTTAACTACCTTGAGCTTCTGAAATCTGATCATAAAACGCCAAAAACTCCCGGTTATATTGGGATAGGAATAATATAGTGAGGTCCGGTATGTCCGAAAAATCGCTCCCGTAGGACTTTCGTGCCGAAATTGAATTTTTCGCTATTTTGCACTAATTTTGGGTCGAATAGTAAGAATCCGATGGGGTTCAAATTTACAGATTCTGTCTTCCCATGTTTCTGGCTTCTCAAGGACTAAATTTATGCTAATTTATGCTAATTAGATGCAAAAATAAGTTTTGCGAATGTCTTTGCTCTTAGATTCAAGGTACAGGGACCAAACTTTACACAAAGCTTGCTCTTGATGACGTTCGTCGTATGACTTAGATTGGTTACCATGGCAACCAGCGATGACGTCAGGATTAACTACCAACTATTTTGGCCATCTTGGATCCGCCATCTTTGATTTTCAAACTCTCATACTTCTAAAGGAAAACAGTGCATTGTTAATAAACTTTTAGGGTGCGTTTCTTTAAGAAAATCCAAGATTGGATTCTTAAATCCGAAAACGGATTTTGCGTTTCTTTTCTAAACAGATTAATCCAAGATCCCTCGGATCAAGGAACCGAAGAATCCACTCTGGGCAAAGATTTTTCGGTTCCTTTGACGCACCATGATCTGAGTGATCTCGGATTGATCTGTTTAGTAAAGAAACGCAAAATCAGTTTTCGGATTTAACAGTCCAATCTTGGTTGTTTTATAAGGTCATTCCGCTGAAATAGAACCTGCACTGAGATTTTCGTCAAACTTTGCCTATTGATTGTTTATATTATAGGAACTTAAATTTTGAAATAAAAATGAGGGGTCCCGATGTTCGTTTAGAAGCAACAGTACCTTGTTTGTACCCAATAAATCCTTATAATAGCACCATGATTATAGTCACAATTGCTTGCTAAATTCACGTTTCGGACGATTGTTTCTTGTTCTACACTGAGAATTGGTTCATATTTATTTTACACAGAGAAATTTATTATTCAATTCAAAACAACAGAAAAAAAAATGATAGGTCATCGTACTCGTTTTCGAGGAAATGACGATTTACCTCTATGGCGAAGTCCAGCCGTAAAGAAAAAGCCGTCATTTTGTAATGCGCGCGCGCTAATCACGTGTGAAATTATGCGAACTAGGGATGCGCAGTGCAATACTGCGGAATGATCTTAACAAAGAAACACACCCTAAGTAACGAATGATAGCATGTGCTGCGCGAACTGACGAGTTTCTTTTCAGGACTTAAAATTGCGAAACACGCCTAGAGTTTGGAGTTTTACAGCTGTTTTTTTTTTTTTTTTTTTTTTTTTTTATGTCACTTAGGCCTGGTTTGGATGTCGAATTACATATGCACCGAATCATATACCAATTCGAGTCGCTTCGAATTAAAAACATGCGGCATTTGATTTAGACGTGGCATTTCACATTTGCCAATTCGAAATCTCGAGCGCAGGAAGCACAGTGATGGTCATAATGAAGTTTAGTTTTTCCTCCCGATGGCAAGTTTGTGATGGAAATTATTTAGGCAAGGCTAACGCAGAGAATGGTGAACATCTGGATAAAATGAAACACTCTATTCGTATCTTCGTATCCTTTAAAGAGGCCCTCCACGAGCGTAGTCCAGAAATGGTTAACATCTATGACGACATCCAGCCCTGGTACTCTGAAAAGGTCAAACCACAAGACCGTGAAGAACAAGGACTTGAAATCTTGGGCGATTTATGATAGAGTACCTCAAGTAATTGCACAACCTGTTACAGCTCATCCATGCTTGCCGCTCTGGGGACTGGGAAGGCTACCTGATAGCGATGGAATGCCTGATAAAGTACTTCTTCGCGTACGATCTCCTCAACTGCGCTCGGCTAATGCCAGTCCACCTCGCGCAGATGAACGCACTCGAGCATGAGGACCTTATGACATATGAGGCATTGAAGTCCGAGGATTTTATTGAGCGAAGTCAGAGATCCCGTTCACGAGGTTGTTCACAGATCAGACGCTAGAACAGGAGATCAAAGTGTTAAAGCGCCACGGAGGTATGTTCGGGTTAAGTCAAGACGAAGCCGCCCTAGATCACCTTCTTGTCACGTCACTGCATCTCTACCATATGGTAAAGTAATAAAACGCGTCCGAGGCTTCTGAGCGGAACGAGCACTATCAGCTCTCTTGGGATGTTGCTGTAAGAACGCGAAAAAACGCCATGAAACTCCGCCAGTCGATAGAGCTGCACTGCGAAGGCAACTCATTTACGGTTGAGTCTCCCTTGAAGAGTGTGTTGTCGTCAGCTCTTGTGCCTGAAAAAGCAAAGGAAGATATCCTGTGCTACGCAGAGAAGGGCCGAAAGCGGTTTGAGGCATTTGTTGAAGACAAACTGTTGCAATCTTCTAAGCATTCCTTATGAGACGCTATGAAAAAGCTGAGACTGGTCACTTTGTTCGCCAATGGATTATTAGCGCGCTTCTCCAGCAACACAATCATCAAGCTGGTCATGGTTTACAATAACAAAATCAAATGTAGTTTGATTTTGTTGCGCTCATCTAGTGAACGCAACACCTGCTGATCCCTAACCAGGTGTTGGGTTAACTAGATGAGCATTTGTCGCAAGAGATTTGTGTATCCTCTCCGGACACTGACGTACTAGTCCTGCTACTCAACTTGGTTTCCAGGGGACGTCATGGAAACCTGAATAGCCTGAATGTTTGACAGGCAAGGGTGCAAACTACAGAGAGATTGATGTTACTAAGCGAGTTCAAGCGATTGGAATACACAAGTGTCAAGGTCTGATAAGATTGCACCACTTCATCGGATCCGACTGGGGAGAGAAGTTTGTTGGTATCACGAAGAATTCCTGGGTGAAAGCTTACATGACACTCGATAACGACCATCTCGCGATCGACTGTTTCAGAGAGCTTGGTGAGGGTCTTATCCAAAACCAGTTAGCCAACGGAGAACTGCCAACTCAAGTTAAAGACCTAGAGAAATTTGTCTGCCAAGTGTACTGCAAAGCGGGACCTACCACCCTTCCTGAACTTCGATGGGAGCTCTTTTGACTCAGTAACTTGGAAGGTGAGATGATGCCATCAAGCGCGCAAACTTCATAGCCATGCGTCACAAATCCTATACCACCAGCTGCCCAGATCTTCCCCACATTAAAGAGAACGGCTGGAGCGAAAACTAAGGAGCATACGTGCCCGTTATATGCTTGTCTCTCCCTGCACCCCAAGCTGTCATTGAGCTTACCAAATGCGACTGCAAGTCAGACTGCGGGGGACTCTGTAGCTGTTTCAAGAACGGAATTCCATGCACTCCTCTTTGTTAATGCTGTGGAAAAACCTGTGCAAATCCATTCGCAGACGGCACACGAGTAGATGACGAGGATGGTCTTAGTGCATAAGAACGTAAGTCACATTTTATGCACGAACACTTTTAACGGAACTGTAGATTAGTATTATACATAACAGAAAGAAGACTAAAAACGTCTGCATTGTTACTATGGGACTAACAAAAGTCAATGATATTTTCCCATGAGAAACTGAAAGAGTACATGCGTTTAGCAAAAAAGGAAAATAAAAGAAAGATCTGCACTTAACTGGACATCGCTCATAACGGAAATCATTCGTTACTTAAAGTTTATTTAAAATTCACTGTTTTGCTTTAGAAAAATGAGAGTTCGAAAATCCAAGATGGTGGATCCAAGATGGCCGCCACCAAAATAGCAGGTAGTTAGACCTGACGTCATCGCTGGTTGCCATGGTAACAAAGTTAAGTCATACGATGTACGTTATCAAGAGTAAGCTTCGTACAACGTTTGGTCTCTGTATCTTGAATCTAAGAGCAAAGATATTCGCAAGACTTTTTTGCATCTAATTAACATAAATTAGTATAAATTAAACCCTTAGAGTAGCTAGAAACATGGGAAGACGGGATCGGAAAATTTGAACCCCATCGGATTCTTATTGTTCGGCCCAAAATAAGTGCAAAACAGCGAAAAAATCAATTTCGGCGTGAAAGTCCTACGGGATTACACGCCGTACCGCACTAATAGGCGAACAAGCAAATAAAGGTAAACAAAGACGTTCTAAGATCAGAAATATTGTTTTTCTGCTCTGGAATTATAATCAAATAAATTCCTGTGGTCAGAGCGCAATAAAAGTTTAAAAGTGGAATATTTCTTCTGGCTTAACCGAACTTTATTTTTGCAACGTACATAGTGCAAATACGAAATAATACTAAGGGTAGTTATATCATGTTCATTTAAGTCTCGCGGAGGCCAAAATAGTCACGCAGATATTGGTTAATTCGAAGCCATTGTCTCTAATCAAAAAGGCGAGGTTTAAAAGTGTTGCTTTCTGTGGCAAGCAAGATCTTTTGTTTTGCTGGAATCCACCTGGTAAAATATTTAATTATTTAATATTTCTCCACTAAACGCATGTGCAGACGACAGATGCAGGAGTTCTTGTTGATGATATGGAGAGGTTTATCAGATTTGAAGCAGCTGTTGATCTGGTGACTAATACTTCGTGTGACGTCAAAGTACAGGATGCAAGCCGAAAGTTAAGCCGCGTTTTATGGAGTTTGATCTCATTAATGAGATCTGTGGTAAGTTGGTGGTCTCTCGATAGAATGAAAGGCCAAGGGTACGTTTCTTTGGGAAAATGCAAGATTGGATTGTTAAAGTCCAAAGAAAACGGACTTCGCTTTTCTTTACTAAACAGATTAATCCTGATCGGAAGATCATTCTGATCATGGTATATCAAAGGAACCACAAAGTCCTTGCCCAGAGTGGAACTTTCGGTTCCTTTAGTGCGACATGGTCCGAGTGATCTTGGATTGATTTGCTAAGTAAAAAAGCAAAACCCGTTCTTGGATTAAAGATTTTAGTCTTGGATTTTCCCAAAGAAACGCAACCATAGTTACGAGTTGACTGAGATGAATAAGCTCTATTTATTTCATTTGAGATTGATAAGAAATAACGAGATGATGGAACTCTTTCCACAAAGCGTATTGATCATCCCACTTCACCCATCCTCACAGCTCAAGTAACATCCTGGGTGCCTTAATAAATTACTTTATCTACCCTCGGATTTCAGAGTTGCTTATGCAGCTAATATCTCTGGGCATTTAACCATCAGATGAGAGATAGACCACCACACCGGGAACTACGTCCCCTACTCTTTTCGATCAGTGTGTGGGTTCTTTTACGTCCCACAGATTTAATTATGAAGAGTTGTGAGACTGGGCCTACGGTTTAGCGTCCTTTTCCGAGAAGACTAGAAAGTCTAACCATATGCAGATTACAAAGGCAGCCCTTTCTCCTCAATTATTTAAAGACCATGGGTATTAGTCCAGCCGGGGTTTGAACCCGCGACCTCCTGCACGCTGTTTCGGTGCTCTACCACTGGGCTAAACGGTCCGCGGCCTAGAGATAAGCCTCACTTCTTCTCTAGCCTACCTCTCTCACACGCCCTATCGTTGCGTGACACAGAGCTAAGACCCTTCTTTCGTTCTCGCCTTCTCGCCTTCTCGCCTTCTCGCCTTCTCGCCTTCTCGCCTTCTCGCCTTCTCGCCTTCTCGCCTTCTCGCCTTCTCGCCTTCTCGCCTTCTCGCCTTCTCGCCTTCTCGCCTTCTCGCCTTCTCGCCTTCTCGCCTTCTCGCCTTCTCGCCTTCTTGCCTTCTTGCCTTCTTGCCTTCGTTCTTCCTTTCTCCTTTCTTTTCTTTTTGGTTGAAAACGCAAAACTCTGAGTCGATTGGATGATGCTAGTCTAAGGCCGGTCAACTCTAAACCCTGGTAACTGAATAAGCACCAGGGTTGGGTTGTTCGGAAGCCGGTTAACACTAACCCAGGATTAAAAGCAAACCTAATCGAAGTATAAATTTTTCTTGAATAAAAATAATTTTCATTGCTTATGTTTTGTGTAGTTTGAGATTATTCAAACTCAAAACAGAAGGCGCAACAAAAGGGAGCTTAAGCAAACCAGGAAGGAAACGACAACGAGAACGTAACCAAACAAAAGGTTTCTTGAGCAGAACAATATCTGTGCACGTGCGTTATAAATCCTTGTACATTTCTTAGCCGTCCTCTGCAAAACAACAACGTGAAATGACCAAGTTCTGGGTATTTTGCAGAACGTCAGCCACGACGGCCAATTTTCCATGCTTTCTTTTGGAATTGATCGCCGGCGTTACATTGCGATCAACGGGCTAAACAGATCTAGATAATTGAGACATTCAAAGGTAAAGTATAAAGCCCACGACGCCGCCGTGGTCATTCCTTAAGGTCCCTAATATAAACAGAAAACCTCACGGCAAAGTTACAAAACTTAAATCAAAATTGGCGCTTATCCTGGGTTAGCTTTTAATCGGGCTTTGATTATCACCGTTTTAACCGCTAAATGACCTTTGAAATCAAAACGCTCTTTGCAATGTAGACTCCTGTCAATCAAACAACGGTACCTTTCATGTCTGCGAAGCGAAGCGGCTTCCTAGTCACGAGGTGTTGCGGGCACCCGGTGCTAAATAGAGAAAACATGAAAGTTTCTACGCCAGCAGTTTATCCTTTGCGAATAGCATATACTATGTATGACGTTTCTCATTCGCTATCTTTTGTTAATTGCAGATGAGAAAGAACTCCATTGCGCAACCACCGCAACAAGACTTAAGCGGTTTGAGAGGGAAATTAGACAAGAAAACAAAGGAATTCTTGGTGAGAGAAGAGTAGTGTTAAGCAAAATGTGCCTTAAAAAATATGCCATTTGTGAGTGATTCCGGTGTACTTTCAACTGAATGACAGCGATATTTTTATTTTTTCGTCATTTACAGACATTTATTGGAGCGGGTGACAAGCAGACCATGGTTAACGGCCAAGTCAGACGATCAGTTTTGAACAACGTCAGAAATTACGTCATCATGCGCGATTTGTCCGAGTCACTGCTCTTCTTTAAAATTGACTTTGGAAAATTGATTAATTAGATGCTTTGATCCCTTTGACCGGAAAGATCGATATAAACGCTGTCTTTACTGATTGTGATGCATCCATTTAGTTATGAGAATAAAGTAGCATGTCACATCAATAGTCTTCTGGTTGAACTTGACTTCTCCTAGCCTGTGTACATTCACTGAAAAGCAGGATAAGAGGGAGGCCTCCTCGCAGTGGGTGGTAGGCCGTGATCTTATGTAACTGTACTGGAAGTTCTTTCGCTCAGTTTAGATTTGAAATTTAAAAAGAGGATTCTTAAACTTTATGAATGTCAAATAATCACTGACAAATTGGCCAAGTGCTTTCGTTTAAAGGTTCTTTTTTCCACTGTTCTCCAGAGTGGATTTAATACTGTCAATTGATCGTTTCCAAAATTTAAGTTCCGTCAATTTATGATTGATATAGTTGATGATTATTTAGATCCCCTGCGGTCAAATATTCCTTTGTTTAAAAAGGCATACAAACGAGGCGAAAGGATCAATACAATGCAGAATTGACCCATTCGTCTCGTTTGTATGTCAAACCGCTGATAACTTCAATAACAGCTATTGTGGAAAATTTGGAAAGTTTCTTGTGTTGGTCCGTGCAATAGATTCAGTTAATTACCTTTTTCTTTTCAAAATGAAAGGGGTATTGGCATAAAGGGCTACATCAGGTTTAATGGAACCTAATGTAAAAAGTGAAGAATGAAAGAATTGGCCATTTCCGAATTATTACCTTTAGCTCCTTTCTCAAAGCGACTCTTGATGCCCATCCTTTGATATGGAAATGAATTTCATTTACATGCAAATAATACTCATTTTCAAATGACTGGTTGGTTACCAGGCTTCCGTTTGACAGAGATGTTTCGGGGAACTCGAAAATGGGCTGATTTCGCTCGGTATTTCCTGACCGGCGCTCGAAAATTGTTTTTCATATTTTTGCAAGAGCATTCGTATAAGGAGTCTAACTCATTTGGCTTTCCTTTGTTTGTTTGTTTGTTCTCAAGTTCTTTTCATTTCTTTCACAATTCATTGTTAACCGGTAAATTGTGAAAGCGAGTCACGGGCTGAAGTGGTGGATCAGATTATGCTATTGTGAGGTTGATGGTGTTACCGCCATATCGCGAAGCCAATCTCGATCGGTCTCCAAACATCGTTTAAAAAGGGAACAAACGTTAAAGTTTATTCACGACAACGAGTTTGACTGAAAATAGAACAAAAATAAACAATTATTTACAACATTAGACGGCTGAACGGACAAACCCCGAAAAACACAAACTTACAGCTTTTTCCCGAAATGAATGATTGACCTCTGGTGGACGATGATCGCGAAAGGGAAATTATAAGAACAGCGACGATGACTAGCTCTAATATATTTCGAAAGATGTTAGTTTGACCGTTGCCACAGAATTTAAACTACGTCTTATTAACATATTGACCTCACGCGCGCGCGAAAATATCAGATGTCCCGCGGGGCCTCTTGTAACCATAATTAGGAAGAGTGTTACAGATGGATTATCTGCTAACTTTTCGCAACTTGCTGTTTTGCGGGCACATATATCGATTGACATCTCTGGGACAGCTCGTTACGTCACAGCGAGTGTTGAACTAAAAATGGAACTGTTAGCTCAAAATAACTCGACTTAAATGGTCGCTGGAACTTCTGGTTAATCTGTGTTTGTAAGTGTTAGCTTTGTGCTTGTAAGTGTTAGTTCAATTAACTCAAATTAATTAATTGTGTTACAATTTCCGTGTCATTTGTCGGTCAGGAAAAGTATTAATCTCAATCGTTCGGGCGTACGTCACGTAACGGTGACGTAGATGCTGCGAAAGGTTTAATTCAAGTCACGGAAAGTTTTACCATATCTGTCAACATTATGTTTTACTGCGTTGGTAAACGGTTTTTAAATAACTTTTCTTCTTGGGAATGAAGTCCGGAGAAAACATCTTTATGGAAGTTTACTGTTAGAATCATTATTTTCAGTTTGAGAAGTTTTGGTTATTGCTCATTGTAATTTTTCCCCCTCAAAACATAAGTGTTTTCTTTTTTTATGAAAAGATTGATTTCATATTACGCAAAGGTTTTCTCGTGTCAATCATTATTTGCTGAGAAATTTACGGGTTTGCTCATAGAACGCTTTGATCTTATTTCCGGTTCAAACACTCTTCGCATATTGGCGAAACGTGTGAAATTATTCCTTATTTCACTTATAATTATCCATTAAACCTCACCAATAAATTGGACTTCCCTAACAGGATTGCGTTCCATTCCACATTAACAAGAGCAGGTTCAATGTATCCAGCCCAAGTTTAATTCGTCTCACTAGAAATTACATTAAATGTTACCGTGCCTTAAAACATGGTTCATCGCCAATCGAATTAACAGTATCTAGGTCAATAAAAATGCGGTGTTTTGAATTAAAATTTTATTGGATTATTAGACAAGGCGCCTTATTCGGTTATCATGGCTGCCGTCTCGGTCACGCTGGACGATGAATCTGGCTCTTCGAGGTGTAGATCCTCTAACATCTCCTGGAGGCTTATACGTGGGGCCTCGTCATCGTCGTCTTCAGATGCACCCTTGTAATCACGATCTAAAGTGAAATCAAGTAAAAAAAAAAGGCGTTCAAAACTTATCTTCTAGGCAAAGTTTACTATAGCACAAATTATAACATGCGCGCGTGGCACGTGCAGTAAAAGAGCTCACAATTAGATCTTGGTCGCTTACCGACATAGATGTTCACATGCTGTCTGTAAGTCTTGTCCTCTTCCAGATCACCCAGGAACGCATCATAATCCCTGTTACGTGGAAGGACATTCGATCTGATTAGTATCGAAGATTCTATGAGCAATAGCACAGTGCACGATTTGAAGGAAGCAATATAATGGGTACTGCAGGACGCATTCTGGTTTGCCTCTGCCCGCGAGCCACAGTGACCCATACCGCCAGAGCCTAGCTCAGATTCTGTAGCAATAATCAACTAGGAATCTCTAAACCCATGCTAGTCCTTTGCAGGGTTACCCTACCATCATCAAATAAGCCAGTACTCGTTTATACTCCTGAGTGTGGAGCAAGAAACTGAAGATCGGATACCACAGATCTTAAACAGGAATACAACGCAACGACCCAGGTCAGGGCTCGAAATGTGGTTAAGGATTCTCGTTTCTGGTCAAGGAACTTTACTGGCGTCCAGAAGAGTTACTACACTTCTTATTCCTTATGCTATGGATACCGGAGCCAGTCAGATAAACCATCTACACAAGTGGGCTTGTACATGAAGAAAAACTAAAAGTCTTTGTAAAACCAATACATTTAGCCTACCCGTCAAGGCTGTCTTGATCAATTCCAGTCACGTCTTTGTCGAGACCTTTCAACTTCCAGTTTCTTCTTCGATGCCGTTTCTTTTTATCACCATAGGATTTCTTTACCAAAATCTGAAAGCATGCACCCACAGTACACAGGTATGCATAAGCCACGGGTCTAACCGAGATCACATTAAGCAATGACTACGTAATCAATTCCACCACATACTAAGAAATAATTGTTCATGGCAAATGCTCTAGAATGTATGGACATACAGTGTGTAGAGAATGCGTAAGCTTTATTCAGACATGATTAAGTTCAAAATATACCACATTAAAAAAAAAAAAAATGTGCGAAACGGGTACAAATTTGTCGCGTTATTTTTAAAACTCTGGGAAAGTGGCTTATGATAAATCTCCTACAGTGCTAGTGCATTTTAACGTGTAGCACTATCACAGACTGTAATTAACTCTTAAGAGAATTTACAGCTACACTACCCACTGAAATGTCTTACTAGATACACACTCTAACAAAGTATTACTCACAAAAATGGTTTAAAATATTAACAAAGATTTGAGCACTTACCACGTCTGGGACTCGTTCAGCGTTCATCCTGCTCAGGTTCTCATCATTGACATTTGAACTGGTGAAATCGAATCTAACAGAAAAATATAGATTTTTATGACCGTCCAAGGTTAGCTTAGATACACCGCGCAACGCTTTTGAAAACTGAGTTTTATCAAGTTAATGGCACCTAAATAAAGCTTTTAGACTGAATAAAACCTAAACAATTTGTCATATAGACAATGTTTAAATACAGTAATTATTCCACCTGGCTCTATTAGATTTTCAACAACACATGATCTAGTCTAGCAATATTTTCATGTTATGCGATTCTTTCATTGTCGTAGTTTCAATTACATTTGCAATAGGCCCATTGTGCGCTCCGGTCACATGGTACGGAATTAATTACGCTGGGACGCAAGTTACACAGGAACTCGTACCAGTCCAGCACGACTTTCCTTACTGACCATTATCCGCATCACAGAAAGCCAAAGGGGGCGGGAAAGAGATTGACTGTAAACACTGTATGTTCTTACCCCAGTGCTGTGTCACCAGTCTTCAGCAGGTGACCCAAATGTGTGCGACAGTGGTACTGACAGTCATTCACTCCCAGATCCTGCATGCGTGCAACCCACGCGTCCGCCAAAACATGCTAAGAAAACAGCAACCAAACAGTTACTATTATTTTAAAGGAACGGACACTATTCTTTCTTTTGAACTAGTGCACAAGGAACTTTTATGTAACAATTGCTTTTCTTAAACTGAAACACAAAATAATATCGCCGATTCCAACACAAGATCTCCATGATCGGTAAAGTAAAAGTGATAAAATATTCTTGGTAACTACATGTACGTACGTGTAAGAAGAATTTGTTGGCATTGAAAAATTAATTTTACAGCAGCTGCATCTTGTAGCACCTAAGAGTGGGATATCTAAATTAATGAGCAAAGTATGCGCATGAACAAAGAAAAGTTGACCATACAAGAAATAGCTGATAAAAAAGAATCATTGGGGTTTACGATAGCGACAATAAACTATTGAGATGTGGAGCGTAAAACTACTTTAAAAGCACAACAATTTTGAGATGTGCAGCATTAAATGTTTTGGTTTGCCTTTCTAATTTCTAAATGACCCAAGCTATGGCTAAAAGAGAGATGAAAAATAGTAACAAGAGATGCAGATTACAGTTACCGAAAAAAAATGCTGAAAAGGTAAAGTCTGCATACGAGCCAAGCAGCCCATCAGGCCGGAGCTTATCCTGGGTTTTGTAGCATGAAGCGACTAGGAGTATTTCTACTCCCCCCTGGATGGGATGCTAGTCCATGGCAGGGTTACCCCCAGCATTAAGTTTGCCGGTACCCATTTATACAAATGGGTGGAGTGAGGTACTGTGAGCGTAAAGTGTCTTGCCCAAAAACACGACACAGTGTCCCCAGCCAGGGCTCGAACCACGACCAATCGATCTGGAGACGAGCACACTAGCCATGAGGCCACCACGCCTTCCACAAATAGGTACTAAATAAATACCTTTTGACTCAGGTTACTGATCGATGCAGAGGGTTTCTGTGACTCAACAGGTTCAATTTGTAACACCATAAACTCTGTCAGTTGCTTGTATGTTCCAAGGCTTTTAAATGGCAAGCGCCAGTAGTTTGATGCTGTGATGTCTGCAGCTGAAATGAAGACAAAATCATGTTTGCTCTTTCCATCTTCGGTATACGAGCTGGTATACAAGGTACATGTATAAGAGGAAGTTCTATACACCATCAGTTCATACAGGATGGTATTGTTCCCAACTGGAGGGAACTTCTTTATAACAACCATTTATTTTGCAATACAGTAATTATTGTCCCCACTAAAGTGCCTTTCTCTGATGAGCGAATTTGTACAATTACGCACGATGTTATACTCGTGTACACCAGTAGCATGCGCCAGACCTTAACTTACCCACCATAACATGAGTGAATGAAGATGAAGTTTTGAGTGTTAGCCCTTCATCAAAAACAAGTTAAATATTTCCCTTTCCCGCAACACAACAGTTAGTTTGGAAACTAGTACCTTCCCTTATGAAGAGAAGCCCACTGAAAACAGCTAAGGAGCAAACAGACTAGGGACTAAGGATTATTGTTTTGGAATTTTACTCCTACATATAGATGCTGACCAAGCTGAGGTGTACGTTAACAACAAGCGTAGAGGAAGTTACTAGTTACAATAGTTTAAACTTACTTTGCAATGTTGCTGGATCCATTAACTGTAGGTTTGTGTTCACACGGGTACAAATGACAATTTGACTAGGAAACAAAAAGCCACTAAAGTCAATTGTCAGAAGCACAGGCTTTGCTATTGAAAATAATTACTAAATTGTGCATTAAAACTATCTAGAGTCAAAATGCATGAAAACATAATAATAATAATAATGATGATGATGATGATGATGATGATGATGAATTAGCTTCCCTAGAGATGCAGTCTACATTATTTTATACCATGCCACAGAAAATAGAGCCAATCAGAATACAGGAAGGCCATTGTATATTTGACGGTATTACATCCAACCTTCCCATCATGAACCATGTGTACACGTGTAGAATGCATTAATTGTGTTGGCCACTGCATTTTCTATGGTGTGGTATAAAATAGTTATGCAACACTCTCTCGTGGTATACCACAGAACATCCCACTTGTCGCTTGTATTTTCTTGGTGACTACATGTATATACTCACCTAAAGACTTGTGTGTATACCAAGAAAATACATGTGACAAGGGATGTATACCACTTGAAAAGCATTACATAACTAACTAGTATATAACTAATGCATCATACCTGATGTTTCCCAGGGACCTTGAAACTTTTAAAGGAAGACAAATAACCTCTTCCTGAAAAATAGGCATCATTTCAGGTATTAAACTTGGTTTTGATTTTGTTTTTCACTATAATAAACCACAGCCACATGTACTGACCGCATTTTGAGAGTGAGGGCATGTTGACCTTTTATTTAAATTGACAACACAGTCAGCGTTGAAAATAACCATTCTGATAAGCTCCCTGCAGTGGACCTACAGCTGCGATAGACCTTTCACAAAAATAATCTTTTACAAGTAACCAATTTGCATATTAAATATATTTTTTTCATAATTTTCAGTTATTGGAAAGCTGCTTACAAATGCATGAAAGTGTTTAAACCACTGTCCCAAACACTTGCCAAAAGTCAATGTATTATTTACCAGGAAATTTGTTAGAAACCAGTGCAATACATAATATAATGTTATGGTTGAGTTACTGGTCACTCGCATCCCCCAGATCAACACTCTTTGGAAGATTGCTTCATTTTAGTTTCAAAAAAAGTTGCATAAAAACCAGTCATCATGAGTAATACTCCAGGCTTAAGTTACTCGTGAGAAAAACTTCTTCTTGGTGACACCTACTGTACATGTACATGCATTTTCACAAAATGGGGTGAATAGACCTTTCCCCCATTCCAACAAATAATAGTGCCGAGTCGAGGTCAGGGTGACAAAAATACAGTAAATGTATGAAAATGTCCACCCCAACCTCACTCTGGTGCTATTGTTCGTACGTAATGAAGTGGAATGTGGGTAAGGTCTATTCAGCTTTAGATTCAGCTAAAATAGTAACAAACCCTGCAGACAGGAACAATTTCCACAGAGAAAGTGTACTTGTAGTTGTAAGTGTTGTTGTGCACATCATGAGAGATCAGCTTCTCAGATGACTTATACCTGAAACGAAAAAGGAAATAAGACTGTTTTCAGTGACTGTTATTTGATCGCAAGATTCACTATAAATGTACTGTACAATACAAATGTAGGTGTGTTATATCTTAAACATTCATAATTTTGTTACTGTTGAACTTCTCCAAATGGAGACTCGTATAATAAAAGTAAAGCATCTTCAGTGCTGTAGTCCAAGACAAATTATGAGGAGCCCAAAGGTTCCTAGCCATGAAATTCTGGGTGCCCAGCAATTAAACTTATAGAAAAAAAGTTAGTTTTCCAGTTGCCTAAAGGCAAAAGTTAGTCGCCCAAAGGCAAAAGTTAGTTGGCTGTAGTACCCAGGCGTTTCTAGAGCACGGCCCTTCCTCTTACATTACTGGTTTACATACATGTATAGCTTTGGGCACTAAAACTCTCGTTTCCGTAGCAGAAGTGTTAATACCTCGCCCAGATGGGATGTTAGTTCATCGCAGGTTGTTCTGTTGTGTTCTGGACAATATTATTTGCATAATTTATACATACAGTGTAACTACTGCATGTACAGTCTAAATTGTATCCCACAAATGAATCACAATTTACCTGCAAGGCACAACAGACTGCAGAAACTCCACAAACTTACGTGCATCAGCTCTGGATGCATAGAAAAAGTCCACGCCATCTAATTTGTAAACATAATATATTTAGAGAGTTAATGGATGTTTCAATACTTGACATAACACAGATGATACATGCATATATTGCATATGATACAAACTATTACTTTTACTTGCCAGTACAAGTAATTTTTGCCTTTATCATGGTCAAATTGTTTCAAACCTCATAATGTTCTATAACGTTCTGGGTACCTGTACACGCACTTTTACAGGTACATTCTATATTATTTTATCCTAAGCAGCCATTTCTTTCAAGAAGTCTGTAAGAATGTCCCTTTCCAACCCCCTTCCACCCCAACACTAACTCACCCTGCTTCACTCTTGTGGCCTCACACACAAAAACGTAAACTAATGGGTATCTATTTGAACAGCAAAAACTGTTTGATTGCTGTTTGTCATCCGTTCAAGACCAATAGGATGCCATTCAAATGGCTGTGGTTATCCGTTCAGAAAAAAAAAAAACTAAAAACTAAACAAAAAATAAATTCATGATTACTAAATTTAAAATACAGCTTACCTGATTCTTGCTTAACTTTAACAGTGTTTTGATGTGCATTGTGTTTTAAAATCAGCTGTTCCAGGTAAAAGAATGTCTTCTTGTGGGATGTCTGAGGACAAAAATTGTGCATTATACTGTAAGACACGACTACAGGCACACACATGTACTGCATGCATGTTTATACAGTCTTGTTCTTCCTTTCTAAATTCTCAAACAGTGACTGCCAAGTGAGCCAAGTCCTTCAACTGAAATCCACATTATATTTGAGCGAAGTACAGTTGAATATCCTTAATAACAGACAACAAAGGGATGGGGCTGAGCAGCTGTGTGATAAGAGGGACAAAGCGAAATGCTTGTAATTCACAAAATATCGTCTGTAATGTCATGGGGATGTCTGCAATAATTGACAAAGAGGTTTGCCTGTACTTTGCCTGACCAGCTGATTAAATTTACAGGTATGGTGCCTTTCAATAAATGCAAACCCTGCTCAGTCAACAGTTACATACTTTACCAACTACTTGTATCCATCATCCCAGGGGTGAGGGGAGGGGGAGTGGTTTGCTCTTCAGAAGCAGAAGTTCACTAAAGGTTTGTCACGTCTGAATATTTTGATCTATTTTATGCCATTTTAAATGTAAACACTTTACATGACTAACAGAACCAAAAGGACAGTGGCATCAGTGAATGGTGTAGCAACATTCAGTTGAATCGTGTATTAATTTATCCAGTACAAAATAAAGTCAGTGTTCCAGATAAGTGAATGGGGCACAGGTCAGAAACCCGACAAGGTTGGCTACATGACCTGACAAATAATAGAAAATTTAAAATGATTTGGTGCGAGCAGTAGAAATTGACCTGTAGAAATTCTTTATGGACACCATGCCTTGAAAACTTATCTGGAACCCTGAAAGTACAATTTGAAAACAAAAGCCTGTTTCACAGTCCACCATAATTACAGCAATCAAGTTTTTTTCATGTTGGCACAGATATATGATTGACAAATTTTGTACCTTTTGTCTGACTTGTACAACTGCCTTCCAGTAATCCTGAGCAGCTTGACGATGGCAAGCATCGCACATCTGATTCTGAACAACAAATTCTACCACAAACACCTGCTGTAATATTGTGGAATTTACCACCTAAGATAGACATGAAATACATCCCATATGAGATAAATAAAGCATATTATAACTACAATATCAAGTCACTCAATTATAAATTATTATGAATTATTATTTATCTGCCTGTCATGAACAATTATATGTACCAACTTAAGCAAGTTAGCCAATATTTGATGAAAACATAAACACATTGAATCTAATTTTCTGTATGATGTAAAACTGTTAAAATCTATTTTTTTGATATTTTGCTCCACACTGTACAATTGTGTTAACATGACTCTTGTTTGCCATAGAATGACACCTTCAAAAAGTATATACACATATATTGTACATACTAAACTCTACAGTAAAAGAGTTCACTGTTTAATTTAAAGTAGCTGAACTTTTATTGTTACATATTGATTTATATCTTCATTTAATTTATTTATTCCCCCAATGTACTTGTGCCTAAAGTAAATGTACCCACATGTATGTGTTTGTTGTTGAGAAATATTAAAACCATTGATCAAAAAAACATGTTTGGGTTTCGTTTCGTTATTTCCTTGTTTTTTTTTTCTTTTTTTAATTATAGATGTGGTTTTTGTTTGAACAATGTTGTGTTTTTTTGTTTGTTTGTTTTCTAAATCACTTTTTTGTTTCTCAAAGTAAAAAGTCAAAGAATAAAATAAGAATTCGTAAACTCCAAAAAAGAGTAATTTTTCACCGGCTGAGTGAAATGAAATACGTGAAAAATGTTTTTCTCACACACCACTGAGGCCTGGGTATAGGGTCATGTGACCTATACGGTGTTGTTTTAGTTGCGTCCGCCATTGCTGACTTTCCCACCCACCCACCCAAAGATTTTAAGTTTTATACCCTGCCAGTATAATGTACCAGCCTTGAACTTTTTTGTTATTTCCAATCTTGTGTAATGCTACTGTAACAGTACTTGTATTAGCTTTGATTTTTCACTAAAGGTCAGGCAGCAGCAGTCAGCTTGACATGGCTACCAGTGGTGTGTTAGAAATATAATTTCTTATCATAATATAAATACCTACAAGTACATGAAGTTGTAAGACTACAAAAGAGACAATCAAAAGCCTGTTAGAGGTCACATTTTACAGTACATCCACCTCATGATACATAGTCAAGTTTACACAAACCTCTTTCTGAATAGTCAATTTTACTTTGATTCTTTTTGAATGAGGCTCTGTCCACACAAACCCAGCATCAACCAAGCGAACCTAAAAGGAGACGTGAGCTTAGATCTTGCCTATTGCATCATAAAAAGTTCTGACTTTCACAAACCATTCTAAACTGGCCAGCAACATGCAGAAGCCACCATCAAAACAGGCACACCATTAGCACTCTGGACTATGGACCAAGTGGTGCAGGTTTCAGCCGAGCCCTATAATGTTTTCTAAATGGGTGTCTATAAATGGATGCTAGTGAATTCAATGCTGGGGAGTGGGGGGAGGTGCAGGGGGGGGGGGGAGTATCCCAATCAGGGGGAGTAGAAATAGCAAGCCTGATGGGCCACCAGGCTAGAACACAGACTTTACCTTTATCTGAAGATTTACATGTACATGTAGGTTAACCAATTTTATTAGTAAAACAGTATGCAAGCCTTTCTGCAGAACAATATGCTTTGACCACTGCAGTACATGTACCTTGTTCAATCCTTTTAGCTTCTTTAAACAAAGTGACAAAAGCTCTCTGGATTCTAATGCGCATGCTAACCATAAGCTTGGTGGCTGAAGATACCTGGAGACAAAAAAGAAAAATCCATTCACCAAAGTGTCATAAACTTGGCAAAATAGTTATGGTTGACACCATTCTAGCATTAGCTCTTTCCAGTCAGAAGCATATATGTACATATGTACATGCATAGAACTGTGGTTTATACTTTTGACAAGTCCCTCTCCCCTCCCCCCCCCCCCCCCAACCTCCAAAAAAAAGAAAAGTACATACATGTACCAAACTATTTCTCTTCAAGAAGTTGCACAAAATTTCAAATCCAAAAATAGTCCTCAGATTGCCAGTTTTAAATCTTAAAAGTCGCACCACCAGGGCTGGGTTGCTCAAAGCCTGATTAAGCGAACCCAGAATAAATAAGAATTTTGATTTCAGTTTTGTAACTTTTCCGTGAGGGTTTTTTTTTACATTGTTTGTCTTTCAATTTTGAGCTTCAATGATCTCAAACTAAACTAAACATAAGTAGTGAAAAATACAATTATAGAAGCAAAATTAATACTGTGGTTTAATAACCATTAATCCTGGGTTAGCATTAACCAGCTTTCGAACAAATTGGCCCTGAGGTCATTAAACACCCAAGTATCAACTGGTACCATCCAATCAGGACTAGAATAACCGGCCTGATTGAATACATATGGTATTGCAAGTTCAAACAAAGATCCTGTCAGGAAACTTAAGGTTCTGCTTAATTAGCCAATCACACTGAGCCACGGACTAAGAGAAAATGGTTCTGGTTTGACTGTCCATTGGACAACCATGTCCGATTCAAATATATCAGCATTCATTCCAGACAATCAGACAGAGATTTGAGTCTATTCTATATCTACATGTACAGCCAACTACATGTAGTCAAAGACTAGACAGTATTAGTATCACCCAACTAGTGGACTAATTCAAATCCTGTATTTTGATTGGCTACGCTACTAGGGGACTATTACTAATGGTCCTCGAGTAGCGAAATTGGCGCCATCGAGCGTGACGTTTTCTTTCGTTTTATTCCCAAATAAATATTTCTTCAACTTGCATTTGCTAACTTTATTATTTTCCTTTTCTGTCCGACTAGTTGGGTGATACTAAAACAATTAGACCCTTTGCCCTCAAGGGCCACGGGTCAATAGCCCTTTCGGCTTTGCCTCATGGGCTATTGACCTGTAGCCCTCGCGGGCTACGGGTCTAATTGTTAATTAGTTCAGATTTTGAGGGATTTTGTTTTTCTGATAGCCAAGGCCACTTTGGCTGATAAAAAACAGCTATTTCCTAAATTGTTGTTGTTGCTATTTTATTTCCAGTACTAGGCCAAACTTGGCATAGTCACACACAAATGTAGTCAAGTACCACAGCAAATTTACCGTGAAGATGAAAACCATGGGAATGACCAAAGGTAGATGGATACATGTATCTAGATTTAATGTATCATATGCCAACAGTTTTCTTTGTTTTTTACATTTTTTTTTCAGAGTTTCAGTCCCAGATATTGTGAGCTGTAGTGAGGCATGCAAAAAAAAATACTGTACCAAAACCCGAAAGTGCAAAATTCTGGCTAACTGAAAACTGTGTTGGTTAGGAAAATCAGCATGTCCACAACAAATAGGTCATTGTATTGTAAGACCATCTACTGCCCTGACTCTTAATTCAGGAACATACAACAATCTGTACATGTAAGCTTAATGTACATATACATGTACAGTATAATTATTGCATATATACTGTACACGTGTATTATTGTGTGTGCGTAATTTTCCTTGTGGCTTAAATCTCATTAGATCATCTCTCTTTCACCGAGATGTTAGCTTACCTAGGATACTCAACCTATTATTGTATGACATACTAAGCCATAAGCTTGTATTTTAGCTTTAATATAAGCTTAACAAGTTTACATGTATAAAATTTAAGAGTTTTGAGTAAGTTCATGGCCATAACAAAGTAAGCTTATTTCAGTGTATGAAAATATTCTATCCATCATTGTTACAAGTAAAATAGTAGAACCGACTGTCAGTCTTACCTTTCACACGATTTGCAAAAGTATAAATTACTTTGTTTGGGAATTCCTTCGGTGATATCAACTTGAGAACGGAGACAACCGACGCACATGTTGGATGGGTTCGGAGTGGTCAATACACCACACTGACAACACAGACTAAAAACATGAACCAAACAACGCGCTTACAGAGAACACCAGCTTACATTTCGTTCATTCACTAGTAAACAAGGCAAATTAGACGGAGATCCGTCGAAATAATGTGCTTATTTACCTTTGTTGTGCTTGTGAAGACGAAATCGCTTCCATATACTCCATGTTGGATTGGTGCTTGATAGGAGTTGTGGGTAGGATTGCACAATGCAGCGTCATTAAGCCAAACAGAGACCGGGCCCTGGAGCCGAGTTTAACTACCAAGTGACGTCACTTGTAGCATATATGTCAAGAATCTCTCTTGTTTTTACTTGATTTATTCTTCATACTGTTGTGATCTAGTAGTTTTCCACCTCATAATGTCTACCCAGTCTTGCCAGAAAAAAGAAAAAAGCACATAATAGACATCGGAAAGAGCCGAAGCGCTTACTTGTGTCTCTTGTCTTCTGATACTCTGTAAAATGAGTCTGTCCGACAAGAACAGTTTATTATTGTATGCCCATTGAGGACCTTGAGTGAGTACAAGATTTACAACTGACTGGAATGTCAAGGGGTTTTCTGGACTTTTCTTTGAGGCTTGGCACTCTGCGAGAGATTTCAATACGGACAAAGAACATATCGACATTCCAGCCATTTAGAAACATCTTACGTAATTCGTTTGTCTCGTGCTGCTGTGAGCGTAGCACGCGCAGTGTGAGCCTTAACAGTAATCAGACTTCTCGAAGTCAGTCTTTCGCTTTACAGTCCGTCGTGCCCGTCGCGAGGAATAAATGGCCGCGCGAAATCCTGGGGGCGAGAGGCGGCCATTTAACAAATTGACGTCAGGTTTTTTATGCGTCTGTCCTCTTATTGATGATAAATTGCGTCATAACATTGACAGAAGCATAAAAAACTGACGTCAATTTGTTTTTTTTACAATAACTAGACCCCAAAATGGTCAAATGCTGGGAATAAATGATGGGAAAAGACGTCGTCAACTTGCGTAAACAAAGGTAAGTGAATTTTATCAACTTGACGCGAACATTGTCAATAGCTTTTCTCGCTTTTTGATTGGCTATTAAAAAAGTCCATAAAATTTCATTGGTTAAAAAGTTGACAGTTTAACAGCTGAAAGTTGAACTTGAAAGCTTGCATAAATTAAAATTTTATCCGTCTGTAATCTTATTGATGATAAAAATGAGCCAATCTGCGCGCGAGAAATTAGACAGTTATTGTAAAGTTTTTCTTTGAGGTATTCTTTTACGTTCGCGTCACGCACGACGGACTAAGCGAAAGAGGGACCACACGTAGTCTAAAGACTTTCGACAGAAACGTCTTTTTTAAATAAAGTTATCGTTAATGTTGTATTTGACGTTATAAAAAGTCAGCGTCAAACTTCTAACATTTTACTTAGTGCGTACTGTTTATGTAACAAGCGCGTGATTATCCCTCCATTCAATTCTCGTATGCCGCATTCTGACGGCGCGCGCTTTAGAACCAAAACGACACAAAGCATAAACAATCTTTAACGAACTCGAACGGTCAAAGATCAAATCTCCAGCGACACAAATACAACGTACAACAATCTGAATCTAAAAAAGACCTCATTTTGCAAAGCAATCGTACAAAACGTTGGCTACTGGGAGAGTGATTTTCCTTAATTTTTCAATCAAGAGTGAGTAATTAAGAGGAAATTCTGAAATAATGAACCTCAGAATTTTTGAAGAACGCGCATTTAGATCAAAGTCTCCCAAACGGTACAGTTTGAACAGGAAAATCAAGTGGAAAGAAAGGCAAGTCTCGTCAGTAATCTGATAATTAACGGTCAGCAATTATTTCAACTTGAAAGTACGTGTAGTTTTAGATAAGCACGGGTTTTCTTCAGATATTCGAACTCCTTTAAAATTGTTTTCAATATTCTCTGAGAATGATAACTTAAAGTAGCGTAAAGTTCCGAAGGTTACAACCCTTTCAGTTCCGGATGTAACAGTCCTTTCCTATCGATAATTTCGAAGTAAAGAGTGGTCGCTATACTTTTGGATGTACAGCTAAAACTTGCGCATTGCAAATATTACGCATTGCAGATGTTGCGCATTACGCGTAGCACATGTTGGCCGATTCAGCTTAATTAAGGCTATGTTTTGATGAAGCATTACAAGGAATGTAAAACGGTTGCTTTTATTCATAGAGTAGTGAAAAATGATAAAACGTTTGGAAGAGCATTTAATTATTATCACTGTTAAAGCTTCATACTATCACTGGAAGGAGAACGATTACTTGATTCTATACTAGTATATTTGGGAGCGCAGCTTTTTGTTTTGAATTTTTACACATTGCCATATTGAATTTTCTTGTAATTTTTATTAATATCGTGAACTATTAATTTAACGGAAACTATGTTTGGGTTAATTTTCTAATTAATGTACTCTGCTCTAATCCAAAAGAAAACAATTCACTGACTTCACTGAAGTCGAAAAGTCGCCGTCTTCGCCTTTCCCCTTCCGTGAGACGGCAGAAAACGGCAGATGTGGAAAAGAATTGGCATCTTATGAAATGTGGAAGACAGACGGCAGAGGAACGGAAAATTTACAGGTATCATCGGCCTTAGAAGTCGCAATTGGTCAGGATCATAGAGTTTGTAAGTAGTGGTGATAAACGCTCGAATCATGAAAATTCATTCACTATATAGACTTGTTGTGTAGTTTGAAAAAGTTTCTCCCAAGAGGGATGGGATATTCTTTAAATGCTGCCTTCTCTATCTATTCTGAACCAAAGTGAGTTATTCCGACTACTAATCCATTTTCAGACCAGGCTTTTAAAATTTATAGTCATCTTGAAACCCGTTTGTGCATAAACTACGTCCCGTTACTCTGCCTGCATCGTTCGTATCTCGAATGTTTACGTTATATGCGTTTTTGATTAGTTTTCCTTTCCTGATAGACACGTTTACGTAAATTCGATCTTTATGAAGGTTCCTTACAGACGGTAAAAAAGTTTCTTTTCTTTTTTTTTTTGTTTTTCGGCCAGAAGGTAAACCAATGACCAATTAAAGACCAGTAAAGCTCAATCTTGGAGCAAATTTCAAGCCAAAAGAACTCAAAACCTCGCTTTATTTGAAGCGTCATTATTAGTTATGTTGAAAGATGATGTGGTTGATTATTTTCTTTGGGTCGCTTTAGACCAGGCTTGTCCACAGTTGTAAGCTGGCCAATCGGAAAAAGTAACCCAGGAGATTCAAAATGATCTCAACCCAATTTGTAAGGAGGTGCAGTGGGTTAATCGCTCGTG
The DNA here is from genome assembly GCF_042242905.1 of Orbicella faveolata. Classification (NCBI taxonomy): domain Eukaryota; kingdom Metazoa; phylum Cnidaria; class Anthozoa; order Scleractinia; family Merulinidae; genus Orbicella; species Orbicella faveolata. The sequence continues at coordinate 26,617,229 of NW_028301563.1, forward strand.
CACTGTCCATGAATCCGTAACGATCGGTTTGGGTACACTTTACACTCACAGTGCTCGTTTCTCAATGTTACGGAATCCGGGATAAGTTCTATACTGGTATGGATCACTTGGCCCGACGCAGACTTTCCCACTGGGGGGCAACTCCCATTAAAAAAAAAGACCATTGAGCTCGACGGAAATTTTGAAATGAATCCCTAAGAGGTACTGATATCGTGTTTTTTTGGGTGTGGCTTGAAATTTTTTTCACCCCTAAGAGATACCAGTTCTAAAACAACGCCTCATCTCCTGTCATATTTTGTTGTCAAAATACCCTAAAAGGTACCGCAAAAGCTTCCACTGTGGACCATCTGAGGCTGAACGCCCTGAGAAGTAGGACGAGCTCCCCCATCTTTTTCACATAGGAGTTCCCTTCCAAGGGGGAAGTTACCAAGCTGACAAATCATGCTTTCGTCTGCCGTGTCTCGCGACGAGATACGGCACCCAGTTACAGTGTACGTTCCATTCACACCGTTCCATTTGCAGTGATCGTCTTCGGTAGCCCAAGCTTTATTCTAGGAAGATCTGAGATCCTTTTAAGAATAAGGCTGGGTAAAACCAAAGTTATAGGTCTCCGCATAACTTATGCTTACATTGGATCATAGTTTGGCTTTTGATCCGTAACAACAGAAGGTCACACGACGCTAGCGATCGCTAATTGGGAAGAGAGACTGGCAATTTGATTTTGTTTTCTACAGGTTTAAGTTCTCCAGTCACAGAGATGAAGACGCCTGGACTAATTTATACGCCCAGTGACATTACATTACAAAACTCTGTTCCAGTTTCTCTGCAGTCGGGCGTAAACACAAGCCCCATAGTGCCTTGCAGCTCTACTGACTTTAGAATCATTGCCAGGCCGGTCAAAAGGAAACCTCAAAACCAATTTTACGGTCAAGCAGTAGATCCAAGTTGTAACGCTAGCCATACTCAGCATTATGGAAATTTTCAAGGCATGCAGGGTATGCAGACTGCCAATCTTTTACACAATGGAACTGGCGTAATAAACACGACTTATTCATCTATGCAATGGAACAGTCTTCAAGAAAGCTCTTTCGCGCAGACTTACATGACGCCGATTCAATGTACAGGGTTCCCGCTCAATCCAATCAGTAGACAAAGAAACGGCGAGGCTTACAACGCATTTACGGCTTACGGGAATCCATTTGGAGTTTTCTGGGGTCGACAGAATTAGTTTCAGCACTAGAGGCTTTAAAGAAAGAACTGACTTCTTAAACAGATGCCTGATCTACTGGAAAGCCTGCTAAAACACATTCTCCTAACTTTACTAGCCAGGTTCCAAAAGTGGCCGTGTTATTTTGGGCTCCCTGGATACGTCCATAATTCTCATAGGTTTACTAACATTTAAAAGTAAGCCCTACAACTACACTCATTTTTTTTTCTTTTTATTTTTTTTTATAAAAATCTAAGAAATCAAATTCTTAAAAAGAAAACCTAAAGAGTTAAGATCCAAAGTGACAAATGAAAGTCTTATCTCTGGATGCGTCAATTTTACTTTAATTATTATGTTTTTTGTTACTATTATTATCTCCTTATTTACCCTCTCAAAAAATGCTTTATTCATATACATGTATTCGCAAAATTTCTGTTTATATGACCCTGTTGTTTTATTTTTTCAGTAATATAAAAGCGAAGAAGAAGAATTAAACAGCAAACTACAACAAAAATCCTCTCAGTTTAATAAGGCTTAAAAGTTAAGTGTACGAAAAACAAACATGATGAAAAAAAAAAACAAATAAACACTGTAACTATCAGTCGTCTTATACTTCTTTCGCAATTCTGAAAATATACTTCTTAGAAAAACAAGCAAGTGAAACAGTTAATTCTATTACTAGAGTGGTTTCAAGTACACTGCACTAAACTGCTTTTATTTCCTTCTCTTCTATGTACTTAGTCTAGTAATATAATTGGCTGTAATTGATTACTCTGTCCAATGATTTTCCACAACGTCTTGAAAGTTACCAGTTGAACATTTGTGAACCAAATTAACACATTTTTGACCTTTGGCTTCGTGCTTCTAGTTTTTCATCGGAAAACCAGTGTTCTTGGCTGACATACCATGCTAGTCACTCAGTACCAACCCTACAATAACAACCCTAAAAACCAAACGTTCATGGAACGCCATTATGTCCCTCCGTGCAACAACAGTCTTTAACTGTATTCCACACTTTTCATGAATTCGCTCATCTTTGCCTTCTTTTCGCTTAAGCCGCCGCAATCTTTCTTCCATCCTTTCATCGAAAGCCCAACATGACCCTTGTGTACAACCGCCTTTGGCAATTTAATCACTTTACCCATACTGCGAACATTCAGTCCATCCCTCCATCGAATGCCCGTCACCACCCTTGTACAACCTTCTTTGGCTATTTATCCACTTTCCCATGCTCCTCAAACTTTCTTCCATCCCTCCATCGAAAGCCCAACATGACCCACTGTGTACAACCTTCTTTGGCAATTTAATCTCTGTATCCATGTTAAAAACATTCAGTCCATCCCTCCATCGAATGCCCATCACGACCCTTGTACCACCTTCCCTGGCTACAACTCTTTCCACTCCTAACCTTCAGCAACTGTCCATCATCAAACTTTTCTCATTTTTTTTTCTGTTCACCTGCCATGCTCTAAACCACTTCGTTACCATAGCACATGTATTCAAAGGTCTTGGTTAGTTCTTGAAAATCCTTGTTCGCTTCGATTCTCTCCTGGTAACAATGTTCTTTCTTTTTTGTCAATTGCGTGTTTTCTTGCAAACCACATCAGTCTTTCATCGTTAACAAAAAGTTCCGCCTTTTTTCTGGTAACATTCACTTGTATTAATTTGCAGCTTAGTTATAAAAAAAAAAATAAATAAATAAAAAATATATATATATTCCCCTCCCCCCTCGGGCCTCGATGTAATTAACATCGGAAGATTGCGTGAACAACACGCCCAAAAAAGCTCTTCATCTGTCGATAGCGGCCAATGAAACCAGTGCTCAGTTCCCTCTGAAGTCTCGAGTTCTAAAAAAAGCAGAAACAAAAAGAAGACGAATTTAGTTTTATGGTAGAGGAACAAAATATCGGATGGCTTCGTAGACCGAGTTAAGGGGAGGGAGGTTTGCGTTACTGCGTAGCATGAGAGGACTATCGTCACGCTCCGACGTACGTCATTTTACAGAATCTCCGGCTGGTTTTTTGGTTGGCGAGAAATTCTGACCCAGCAAAAACCAATCTCAGGCACTACACTAAACTCTTTACCTGTGCAGCATCAGATTACAGTTATTTTTCAAAAATCACTCAATCAGGGAAAGCATTCAGCGCGTGAAAAGAGCTGATAATAAAAGGACGATTTGTTCAGAAAAGTTCCACAGCAGACTTCTCTTTTACGCAAGCTCCCAAAGGGATAAGTACTGGACCGACAATCTTCATTGACATCAACATATTGAAAGAGGACAAAAATATTTAGTAATCTACTTACTTCTTTCATAAGTGCCGCGAGATTGCTAAAATTAAAATGAAAAAAAAAAAAAAACAAGTGTAAGCGGTGAACTCTATTAAGTGATTTACACATGATAGACACATGCACTCAGATGTACTTTTTCTAGGGGAACAACTTTGGGTTAAATGTTTAGGACAAAGACCTACGGGGGACGCGCTTTTTCATCTTGTGCGCCAGCACTGTGGAATAGCCTCCCACTTGATGTGAGAAGTGCCCCTTCAGTGGATACGTTTAAAACTAAGCTTAAAACGTTTTTGTTTAATACTGATCTTTAGTATTTCTATAATGAATTTATGTATCTTATGATGAATTTTAGTATTTAATGAAATTTTAGTATTTTATCATCCATTGTAATTTAATATATTTTCCTTATATTGATTTCGTTATCGTTTTTCTCATTTTTATTCTGTAAGAGCATTGAGATTTTTTAATGTAATGCGCTAGAAATAAATTATTATTATTATTATTATTATTATTATTAAATGTTCTAACTTTCAAGTCATAGATTGGACAATAAAAACCAGTAACAAGAGAGCCACACAGTTCTCCTCTGATGACAAATATGGGTATGTAAAACCAAGATGAATATGTGAATTTAAAAAACCCTGAAAACGCAATTGTTTCAAGATCCTGTTCGCGGCTGTGCGAATTAATTTGCCACAGTTAAGTTCTGAATCCAAATCCAGAGTGGAAAGAGAAAATGTAAATACTTCATTTATCTGTTTTACAAACCACAACAAAAGTTTACTTACTCTTCCATTTCTGCTTTCGTTTCTTTATCAGCCTACAAAAATAACAAAACAAATTAAAAACTACCATCTCTATGTATCGATATCTATTATGGGTTATATTACGTTGAAGCATCCATTAGCTGACCATTAATCTAATTGTTCTCATTGTACATTTTCCCCTTTCTAGTCTCCATACATTTATTGTAGAAACAGTTGGGAGAATTGATAGATATGTCTCCACAGGTACAGTACAAACTCGTTTACAATCTCCCTTGGGACAATTTGCAATTGTATGCTTATGCATCAACTAAAGCGCTTATGCGTGGTGTTTACCTCGATAATTTTGTCTTGTCTGTCGCTTTTCACTTTGTAAGCCCTGAGACCTTTACAAGTGGTTTTCGTGTTTGTCTTTGCCTTTTCCAGCCTGGAAAAAAGATCACTATTTTTAGAAGAGGTTCATGATCTATACTCGTACAGTCAGTAAATATACGATATTGGTACTATTATTTTATTGTGTTTGATTTTTCACTCACTCTTTTGTGACATTCTTGAGGGAGAGTTTGTATTCTTGTTCAGTGAGTTTATGCTCATTGATCTAGAACAAATAATGTTGAAAAATGTCATCAATTATTAAATATGATACGCAGTCATTCCATTAGTACTGTTACACTAGTTGATGGTGTATATAAAAGATGAGTCAAGAAAACAAGTAATGTTACCTCGCTTTCTAAGATTTCTTTCTGCTCCTCGAAATCACTAACCAAATAATAAAAAGAATGAAAGAGTACACTTAATATGGTGCATTGTATCTTTCATTACTGACAACTTAAAGACAAAGATCATTTTCGGGGTCTAGAGACTCATCAGGCCAAGTGCCACAAAAGTTTCGAGCATCACATTCGGTTCAGTATGTCCTTCCCCCGTTCCTCTTCCTCACCTCTACGCCAAGAGAAAAAAATTTTGGGATATCCATTTGTATCCCTGGGACCTATTCCTGGGTGGAGAGAGACAAACCGGATAACTGTTGGCTTGCCCGGGAACACACCAATGATACCACCAAAGGCGGGAATTCCAATCCCGGATCTAACCACTACTTGCGGTAAGAGGTAAGGGGGATGCGTTATTTGGATTTCTGAAAGTTCAGGCAGGAGAAATAAGCCCTTAATTAAAATTTTAACGGTATAGATCTGTCACCCATGCTCATTTTCACTATCTTTTTGAGGTATACTAGCCATTCCCGCAATGTTTTCCCTTTTGGAGCAAAAATAATTTTTAATTATTGAGGCTTTATATGCAAGGAAGGTTAAAAGGTGAAATAAATCCAGTCATTCTTTCAAAGGTTTAATTTGGAAGTGTCTACACTTGATTATTGAAGATAAAAGAACGCTGATATATAGCAAATGAAGAGTAGTGAAGTTTGACTTACAATATTACTGAGCACATCTGACTTTGCATCTTAAATAGAAACAAAAAGAAAATATAGTTAGAATAATGTATAAATAGACGAAAGTTGAAACATTGAGTCTTACAGTACCCAGAAGAAATTTTTACAGAAGAAAACTTGGAGACTAACACTGGTGGCTTTTCGCTGAATTAACGAGATTGTCGGTTTGAAGTCTTATCCTGGTAACACATGGATTGAATGTCTTGATCAGCCACAATAAATACTGCTACAAGCTATAAGGAGATTGTCCTGCTGACGGAGTATCCTAGGTTAAGTATATAAGTATGTACAGTAAAGTGTGAAACATCAAGTTGGTGGTTATCGCAGGTTTTCTTGGCATGAAGAGAGGCAAAGGAGAATATAAATGTTTATACACTCAGATCCACTCATTAGTAGTCTTATTTACCTATGTGCAGTCTTATTTCCCTTCTTGTACTTTATTTAATGAAATACTTTCACGTACCTTGTTAATTATTTGCCCAGTGAGTTCAATTTCAAATTTTTGCTTCACATTAACATCCTTGAGTTTCGCTTTCTCGGATTTCAGACCAGCAACTTCATTCTGAAATATTACGACCGCATCGTGAAGCTCAGCACTTTCTTCCTGAAGGACATCAACTTTGCTTTTAAATTCAGTGAGCTTTCTGTGAGGGAAAAATGAGGTGTCGAATAGTTTTTTTGTAGTTTTAAGGTAATGGAGGAAGTCATTGAGATGTAGCCTTCGTTTGGTGAGTGAGCACGAGCGGATTGGGTTCAATGGTAGGATCAGTGGATAGTAAGCTAAGTTGATCGATGACGCTGCGACAGAATGGCCTCAGAAATTCTGTAGTCAGTGTCATCAGCTAGTTTTAGTTTTTCATCGGGCTTTATAGGGGAATTTCATGCATCCTTTGTGTCCTAAGGGTGTAAATGAGGACATCCAATGGATCGATCTGTTCCTGTTGAGGCGGGGGTACACATGAAAACACACCGTTTTTTCAAACTTTTTTCATGGCTAAGATTTAATCCCAAACCATGGCAAAGTATACATTTCTAGAAAGGCTAACGAACAAACAATCAATAGAAAATATATTTTGTACCCCAGAACTGTATTGTAACCTGACACCGGCTGTTTAAACCTGCCACCTGCTGAAGAATGCCAGGGCTTACTTGAAAAAAAGATATCTCCCACAAGATTTGATCAAAATGAATAATTTTTAATTTTTTCAAAAGAAGACAAATAGCCTACTGCTTCAAGCATAGGAATTTTTGAATAGTCAAAAGCACATGAAATAGCGACCAGTCAAATCTGATACAGAAAATCCGGCATAGACCAGCATACATTTCAATGCATAACTTCGACAAATTGCACTGGATGGAAAAGTTCTATGCTTAAAACATAAAACCTACTTAGAAAAACAAATCCTGAAAATTTCAGCTCAATTGGACAAATCCTTCTCAAGATATCTTTTCTCAAAGGTAAAAATAACTCGTTTTGAGAAAACGAGCTCTAGCTTTGAACTTACAGTCACAGAAATGTTTCTCAAAATACAACTTTATTACCTTAACATCCAAAATTCGATCTTTAACATAATTTTCATGTGTACACCCGCCTTAAGTCCCCCACCCGCCTTAAGTTCCCCAGTGGAAGTTTTATATGGCTGGGAAATTTTAGCCACCAGCTTCCCACCCCCGCCCCTCCCACGCCATCTTCTTTCCCGGTGAAAGCTAATCCTGATAGGCAGAATAATTGTCTCCGCAGAAATTACGTGATGCGTGGTCAAATTCGATTCTTTTTTCTAAAACGAATAGACTGACAGTATCCGGCTCTGTGAATCATCCCAGCCATCCCCCGTGTGAAGTAAATTACATTTGGCTTTTTGTTTCGTGAAGTACGTTTCTAAAAAGATGTGTGAGAAATTTTAAGTCTTACCTGGTCTGCTCTTCGCCCTTGCCCTTCTCTTCCTAAATCCCATGTAAAACAATAACAAAAATAATCATCCTTAATGTATGTATGATTTTCCAATAGCAAGAGGAATTTATTTTGCTGTAAATGAGCTACGGAAATTGGAAAAAAAGATTCCACGAGATCTCCTAATTTTGGACTGGTTTGATAAGCTGCACTAAAATTCCACAAGCGAGGCATCTAAAGATATTGACAGAATCGAAATGATAATTTTCTTCCTCCTTTTCTAATTCTGTACTGTTTCTAAAAGTGCTCAAGTATACAGTTCCGTTTGTATTTGGTCGGTCAATTAGTTTTAAATAGAAGAGAGGAGGAAAAAAAAACTAAAGCTAAGTGCAAAAAAAAAAAAAAAAAAGACTTAAACTGCATGTCTTATCAATTGAATCACAGCCCAGATTGTGACGTGTGTGGATTAAGTTTCTGATAAATCGAGGATTTGTATCATGAACTGTCATTCTGTCGTCTCACCGTTAAAGTTTGATTGATTTTAAGTCCCTCTTTTTTCACAGATTTAAACGTTGCGTTTAATTCAATCTTGTCCTCTTCCGATTTGGAGAGCCTTGAAAAAAGCAGAAGAAAAGAATATTTAAAACAAGAAATACATCAGTTAAAACATTTTTATCGCAACCCCCCCCCCCCCCCCCGCTATCCCTCGGATGATCGAACCGTTGTTTAATTGGCTTGGTTGAGGGTTGGGGGGGGGGGTGAGGGGAGGAATGGATGGAGCCCCTCCCCGGGGTTTTCATGTCGTTGGGTTTGGTTTTCAAAATCTTGGCGAAAATTAAATGATCAGCTACTGAAGCGTAAATCCTCTTGTCAAAATTCTTTAAAAAAAACCCCTCAGTCTGAGCGGGATTGTATCGGCCTCTTGTACGTCTCAGAGTCAACATGCAATAATTATTATCTACGATTATGATTATCAACTCAGTACAGTTTGTCAACTGAAGCTAATGCCATAAATAACTTACTCTGCGATGGCAGCCTGCTTTTCGTTCTCCTGCTTCTTCATCTGCGAAATGAGAAACAAATTTCTTAACCTTTGTGACATATAGCAGTTTTCCTGATACTATGAGAAGTTTATTAAACTCTCATTCATTTACAGTAGTAAATTAAAGCACTTGCTCAAAACTGAGGTCTTGTATAGATATAAGCCTACTGCCTGGATGTGTTTTTCATTTCTGTCTGGCTAAGACTCTAAGCTAGCGGACAAAAGGAACTGAACTCGATTCTCGCCTTAGACTCAGAATGCAGTCTTTTCTGTATCATACTTGTCAAAATTTTAATCTGAGTGTAGTTCATTTACATTATAATAAACCTACCTCACTCTTATAGTGCATACTTTCAATCTCCCTGTTCGTTATTATCCTATTGAAACAAAATTAAAATATTTAGAGCAGCAGAAATGAGTCAGTTTGGCGTTACTAATTGCAACTTTCTCTGGTGACCTCATTTTTTTCCGTTAAAGGCTGGTTTTTGTTTGGAACATGTTCAAAAAGCAAGAAAGAGAGTGGCTGTGTACATGTAAGTATGCTGGAAGACTTCAAGGATCTTTTACTAAACGTTTTAAAAGAAGTATGTTCCAAATCAGATCATTAGCCGAGCTAGCTTGTTATGCAACAGGTATAGGAGCAGTCTCGCAAATGTTATCACATAACAGTTTAGCATTTCCCTGCTCGTGGGCTGGACAGCTCAACCGTCATATCTTTCAGCCTAGCTTCAGCCATAAGAACCTGCCTTACCTGCACATGTTTAGAACATATATATCAGCCCTCACTATCCAAACAAAGCACCTTTGCCTTCACTTTATTAATTACAACTCTTTGAATCTTATCTGAAAACCGCTCGCGTTGCTTTGATTTAACCAACGTTAAGTTGTTGCAGATTTCCACAAGCACTCACTGTTTTTGTTTCTTTACTTGCACGCAAAGTTGGTTGGTTGCTTCTATTTCTCTGGCTAAGGCTTTCTTAGCCTCTCTACAAAAAAATAAAAATAAAAATAAAAATAAAAATAAAATAAAATAAAACAACTTAGAAATTAAAGGATTTTGATGCCTTTAATTTTAAAACGTGCAGTGTGGTTACAGACGTGATGGTCTAACCGACTAACGCATGAGATCGCCTTGCGGTCAGTTTAATTTTTTAGATGTTTTTACATGCACAGATGTTATTACACTTACGCAAGTTGTCTTTTAAGATTGCTCATCTCCTTGCTTTGAGACGCTGTTTGCTCTTTTAATTTCTGCAATTCAAAATGAAATTCAAAACTCACATTTTTTACTAATAACAGCGATGAAAATATTCTAAATAATCCTCACTTTCTTGAAAGTAATTTAAGTGAAGTTTCAGTGACGCAGTCGCTATTTTGCAAATTCAAATGTTATGGTTTTCCAATAAGGATCCTCAAATAATAATAATAAAAAAAAAAAACGTGTAAAATTATTAAGGACCTCAAGAGAGATTCTACTGATCCAAATCTAGTTATAACGGTTATAGATTTATTTGGAAAAGTGCATTCCATAATAGGCGATGTCAATATTCATTATATTGAGCGATATTTCTTCAGCGTTGCGGTCAGCGGTTGTACTTAGAAGACTCAGCCCAGTCCCCTGTTTGTGACTGC